>NW_027043130.1:0-50204 GCF_036013475.1 Columba livia
CAAAGAAAGGAGAATGACAGCCCAAAGAAAGGGGAAAGAAAGCCCAAAGAAAGGGGAAAGAAAGCCCAAAGAAAGGGGAAAGAAAGGGGAAAGAAAGCCTAAAGAAAGGGGAAAGAAAGGGGAAAGAAAGCCCAAAGAAAGCCCAAAGAAAAGTGAAAGAAAGCCCAAAGAAACCCCAAAGAAAGGGGAAAGAAAGCCCAAGGAAAGTGGAAAGAAAGCATAAAGAAAGGTGAAATAAAGCCCAAAGAAAGGGGAAAGAAAGCCCAAAGAAAGGGGGAAGAAAGCCCAAAGAAAGCCCAAAGAAAGCCCAAAGAAAGGGGAAAGAAAGGGGAAAGAAAGCCCAAAGAAAGCCCAAAGAAAGCCCAAAGAAAGGGGAAAGAAAGCCCAAAGAAAGCCCAAAGAAATGGGAAAGAAAGCGCAAAGAAAGCCCAAAGAAAGGGGAAAGAAAGCCCAAAGAAAGGGGAAAGAAAACCCAAAGAAAGGGGAAAGAAAGCCCAAAGAAAGGGGAAAGACAGCCAAAAGAAAGCCCAAAGAAAGGGGAAAGAAAGCCCAAAGAAAGGGGAAAGAAAGCTCAAAGAAAGGCCAAAGAAAGGGGAAAGAAAGCCCAAAGAAAGGGGAAAGAAAGCCCAAAGAAAGGGGAAAGAAAGCCCAAAGAAAGGGGAAAGAAAGCCCAAAGAAAGGGGAAAGAAAGCCCAGAGAAAGCCCAAAGAAAGCCCAAAGAAAGCCCAAAGAAAAGGGAAAGAAAGCCCAAAGAAAGGGGAAAGAAAGCCCAAAGAAAGGGGAATGACAGCCCAAAGAAAGGGGAAAGAAAGCCCAAAGAAAGGGGAAAGAAAGCCCAAGGAAAGGGGAAAGAAAGCCCAAAGAAAGGGGAAAGAAAGCCCAAAGAAAGGGGAAAGAAAGCCCAAAAAAAGCCCAAAGAAAGCCCAAAGAAAGTGGAAAGAAAGGGGAAAGAAAACCCTAAGAAAGCCCAAAGAAAGCCCAAGGAAAACCCAAAGAAAGGGGAAAGAAAGCCCAAAGAAAGGGGAAAGAAAGCCCAAAAAAAGCCCACAGAAAGGGGAAAGAAAGCCCAAAGAAAGGGGAAAGAAAGCCTAAAGAAAGCCCAAAGAAAGCCTAAAGAAAGCCCAAAGAAAGCCCAAAGAAATCCCAAAGAAAGCCCAAAGAAAGCCCAAAGAAAGGGGAAAGAAAGCCCAAAGAAAGGGGAAAGAAAGCCCAAGGAAAGGAGAATGACAGCCCAAAGAAAGGGGAAAGAAAGCCCAAAGAAAGGGGAAAGAAAGCCCAAAGAAAGGGGAAAGAAAGCCCAAAGAAAGGGGAAAGAAAGCCCAAGAAAGCCCAAAGATAGCCCAAAGAAATTGGAAAGAAAGGGGAAAGAAAGCCCAAAGAAAGCCCAAAGAAAGTCCAAAGAAAGCCCACAGAAAGGGGAAAGAAAGCCCAAAGAAAGGGGAAAGAAAGCCCAAAGAAAGCCCAAAGAAAGCCCAAAGAAAGGGCAAAGAAAGCCAAAAGAATGGGGAAAGAAAGCCCAAAGAAAGGGGAAACAAAGCCCAAAGAAAGGGGAAAGAAAGGGGAAAGAAAGCCCAAAGAAAGGGGAAAGAAAGGGGAAAGAAAGCCCAAAGAAAGCCCAAAGAAAGGGGAAAGAAAGCCCAAAGAAACCCCAAAGAAAGGGGAAAGAAAGCCCAAAGAAACCCTAAAGAAAGGGGAAAGAAAGCCCAAAGAAAGGGGAAAGAAAGCCCATGGAAAGGGGAAAGAAAGCCCAAAGAAAGGGGAAATAAAGCCCAAAGAAAGGGGAAAGAAAGCCCAAAGAAAGGGGGAAGAAAGCCCATAGAAAGCCCAAAGAAAGCCCAAAGAAAGGGGAAAGAAAGGGGAAAGAAAGCCCAAAGAAAGCCCAAAGAAAGCCCAAAGAAAGGGGAAAGAAAGCCCAAAGAAAGCCCAAAGAAATGGGAAAGAAAGCGCAAAGAAAGCCCAAAGAAAGGGGAAAGAAAGCCCAAAGAAAGGGGAAAGAAAACCCAAAGAAAGGGGAAAGAAAGCCCAAAGAAAGGGGAAAGACAGCCCAAAGAAAGCCCAAAGAAAGGGGAAAGAAAGCCCAAAGAAAGGGGAAAGAAAGCCCAAAGAAAGGGGGAAGAAAGCCCAAACAAAGCCCACAGAAAGGGGAAAGAAAGCCCAAAGAAAGGGGAAAGAAAGCCCAAAGAAAGCCCAAAGAAAGGGCAAAGAAAGCCAAAAGAAAGGGGAAAGAAAGCCCAAAGAAAGGGGAAACAAAGCCCAAAGAAAGGGGAAAGAAAGGGGAAAGAAAGCCCAAAGAAAGGGGAAAGAAAGGGGAAAGAAAGCCCAAAGAAAGCCCAAAGAAAGGGGAAAGAAAGCCCAAAGAAACCCCAAAGAAAGGGGAAAGAAAGCCCAAAGAAACCCCAAAGAAAGGGGAAAGAAAGCCCAAAGAAAGGGGAAAGAAAGCCCATGGAAAGGGGAAAGAAAGCCCAAAGAAAGGGGAAATAAAGCCCAAAGAAAGGGGAAAGAAAGCCCAAAGAAAGGGGAATGACAGCCCAAAGATAGGGGAAAGAAAGCCCAAAGAAAGGGGAAAGGAAGCCCAAAGAAAGGGGAAAGAAAGCCCAAAGAAAGGGGAAAGAAAGCCCAAAGAAAGGGGAAAGAAAGCCCAAAAAAAGCAAAAAGAAAGCCCAAAGAAAGTGGAAAGAAAGGGGAAAGAAAACCCAAAGAAAGCCCAAAGAAAGCCCAAGGAAAGCCCAAAGAAAGGGGAAAGAAAGCCCAAAGAAATCCCAAAGAAAGCCCAAAGAAATCCCAAAGAAAGGGGAAAGAAAGCCCAAAGAAAGGGGAAAGAAAGCCTAAAGAAAGCCCAAAGAAAGCCTAAAGAAAGCCCAAAGAAAGCCCAAAGAAATCCCAAAGAAAGCCCAAAGAAAGCCCAAAGAAAGGGGAAAGAAAGCCCAAAGAAAGGGGAAAGAAAGCCCAAAGAAAGGGGAATGACAGCCCAAAGAAAGGGGAAAGAAAGCCCAAAGAAAGGGGAAAGAAAGCCCAAAGAAAGGGGAAAGAAAGCCCAAAGAAATGGAAAAGAAAGCCCAAAGAAAGGGGAATGACAGCCCAAGGAAAGGGGAAAGAAAGCCCAAAGAAAGGGGAAAGAAAGCCCAAGGAAAGGGGAAAGAAAGCCCAAAGAAAGGGGAAAGAAAACCCAAAGAAAGCCCAAAGAAAGCCTAAGGGAAGAACAAAGAAAGGGGAAAGAAAGCCCAAAGAAAGGGGAAAAAAAGCCCAAAGAAAGCCCAAAGAAAGCCCAAAGAAAGCCCACAGAAAGGGGAAAGAAAGCCCAAAGAAAGGGGAAAGAAAGCCCAAAGAAAGCCCAAAGAAAGCCCAAAGAAAGCCCAAGGAAAGACCAAAGAAAGGGGAAAGAAAGCCCAAAGAAAGGGGAAAGAAAGCCCAAAGAAAGCCCAAAGAAAGCCCAAAGAAAGCCCAAAGAAAGCCCAAAGAAAGCCCATAGAAAGGGGAAAGAAAGCCCACAGAAAGGGGAAAGAAAGCCCAAAGAAAGGGGAATGACAGCCCAAAGAAACCCCAAAGAAAGGGGAAAGAAAGCCCAAAGAAACCCTAAAGAAAGGGGAAAGAAAGCCCAAAGAAAGGGGAAAGAAAGCCCATGGAAAGGGGAAAGAAAGCCCAAAGAAAGGGGAAATAAAGCCCAAAGAAAGCCCAAAGAAAGCCCAAAGAAAGGGGAAAGAAAGGGGAAAGAAAGCCCAAAGAAAGCCCAAAGAAAGCCCAAAGAAAGGGGAAAGAAAGCCCAAAGAAAGCCCAAAGAAATGGGAAAGAAAGCGCAAAGAAAGCCCAAAGAAAGGGGAAAGAAAGCCCAAAGAAAGGGGAAAGAAAACCCAAAGAAAGGGGAAAGAAAGCCCAAAGAAAGGGGAAAGACAGCCCAAAGAAAGCCCAAAGAAAGGGGAAAGAAAGCCCAAAGAAAGGGGAAAGAAAGCCCAAAGAAAGGGGGAAGAAAGCCCAAACAAAGCCCACAGAAAGGGGAAAGAAAGCCCAAAGAAAGGGGAAAGAAAGCCCAAAGAAAGCCCAAAGAAAGCCCAAAGAAAGGGCAAAGAAAGCCAAAAGAAAGGGGAAAGAAAGCCCAAAGAAAGGGGAAACAAAGCCCAAAGAAAGGGGAAAGAAAGGGGAAAGAAAGCCCAAAGAAAGGGGAAAGAAAGGGGAAAGAAAGCCCAAAGAAAGCCCAAAGAAAGGGGAAAGAAAGCCCAAAGAAACCCCAAAGAAAGGGGAAAGAAAGCCCAAAGAAACCCCAAAGAAAGGGGAAAGAAAGCCCAAAGAAAGGGGAAAGAAAGCCCATGGAAAGGGGAAAGAAAGCCCAAAGAAAGGGGAAATAAAGCCCAAAGAAAGGGGAAAGAAAGCCCAAAGAAAGGGGAATGACAGCCCAAAGATAGGGGAAAGAAAGCCCAAAGAAAGGGGAAAGGAAGCCCAAAGAAAGGGGAAAGAAAGCCCAAAGAAAGGGGAAAGAAAGCCCAAAGAAAGGGGAAAGAAAGCCCAAAAAAAGCAAAAAGAAAGCCCAAAGAAAGTGGAAAGAAAGGGGAAAGAAAACCCAAAGAAAGCCCAAAGAAAGCCCAAGGAAAGCCCAAAGAAAGGGGAAAGAAAGCCCAAAGAAATCCCAAAGAAAGCCCAAAGAAATCCCAAAGAAAGGGGAAAGAAAGCCCAAAGAAAGGGGAAAGAAAGCCTAAAGAAAGCCCAAAGAAAGCCTAAAGAAAGCCCAAAGAAAGCCCAAAGAAATCCCAAAGAAAGCCCAAAGAAAGCCCAAAGAAAGGGGAAAGAAAGCCCAAAGAAAGGGGAAAGAAAGCCCAAAGAAAGGGGAATGACAGCCCAAAGAAAGGGGAAAGAAAGCCCAAAGAAAGGGGAAAGAAAGCCCAAAGAAAGGGGAAAGAAAGCCCAAAGAAATGGAAAAGAAAGCCCAAAGAAAGGGGAATGACAGCCCAAGGAAAGGGGAAAGAAAGCCCAAAGAAAGGGGAAAGAAAGCCCAAGGAAAGGGGAAAGAAAGCCCAAAGAAAGGGGAAAGAAAACCCAAAGAAAGCCCAAAGAAAGCCTAAGGGAAGACCAAAGAAAGGGGAAAGAAAGCCCAAAGAAAGGGGAAAAAAAGCCCAAAGAAAGCCCAAAGAAAGCCCAAAGAAAGCCCACAGAAAGGGGAAAGAAAGCCCAAAGAAAGGGGAAAGAAAGCCCAAAGAAAGCCCAAAGAAAGCCCAAAGAAAGCCCAAGGAAAGACCAAAGAAAGGGGAAAGAAAGCCCAAAGAAAGGGGAAAGAAAGCCCAAAGAAAGCCCAAAGAAAGCCCAAAGAAAGCCCAAAGAAAGCCCAAAGAAAGCCCATAGAAAGGGGAAAGAAAGCCCACAGAAAGGGGAAAGAAAGCCCAAAGAAAGGGGAATGACAGCCCAAAGAAAGGGGAAAGAAAGCCCAAAGAAAGGAGAAAGAAAGCCCAGAGAAACGGGAAAGAAAGCCCAAAGAAAGGGGAAAGAAAGCCCAAAAAAAGCCCAAAGAAAGCCCAAAGAAAGTGGAAAGAAAGGGGAAAGAAAACCCAAAGAAAGCCCAAAGAAAGCCCAAGGAAAGCCCAAAGAAAGGGGAAAGAAAGCCCAAAGAAAGGGGAAAGAAAGCCCAAAAAAAGCCCAAAGAAAGGGGAAAGAAAGCCCAAAGAAAGGGGAAACAAAGCCCAAAGAAAGGGGAAAGAAAGGGGAAAGAAACCCCAAAGAAAGGGTAAACAAAGGGGAAAGAAAGCCCAAAGAAAGCCCAAAGAAAGGGGAAAGAAAGCCCAAAGAAAGCCCAAAGAAAGGGGAAAGAAAGCCCAAAGAAACCCCAAAGAAAGGGGAAAGAAAGCCCAAAGAAAGGGGAAAGAAAGCCCAAGGAAAGGGGAAAGAAAGCCCAAAGAAAGGGGGAAGAAAGCCCAAAGAAAGCCCAAAGAAAGGGGAAAGAAAGGGGAAAGAAAGCCCAAAGAAAGCCTAAAGAAAGCCCAAAGAAAGCCCAAAGAAAGCCCAAAGAAAGGGGAAAGAAAGCCCAAAGAAAGGGGAAAGAAAGCCCAAGGAAAGGGGAAAGAAAGCCCAAAGAAAGGGGGAAGAAAGCCCAAAGAAAGCCCAAAGAAAGGGGAAAGAAAGGGGAAAGAAAGCCCAAAGAAAGCCTAAAGAAAGCCCAAAGAAAGCCCAAAGAAAGCCCAAAGAAAGGGGAAAGAAAGCCCAAAGAAAGCCCACAGAAAAGGGAAAGAAAGCCCAAAGAAAGGGGAAAGAAAGCCCAAAGAAATCCCAAAGAAAGCCCAAAGAAATCCCAAAGAAAGGGGAAAGAAAGCCCAAAGAAAGGGGAAAGAAAGCCCAGAGAAAGCCCAAAGAAAGCCCAAAGAAAGCCCAAAGAAAAGGGAAAGAAAGCCCAAAGAAAGGGGAAAGAAAGCCCAAAGAAAGGGGAATGACAGCCCAAAGATAGGGGAAAGAAAGCCCAAAGAAAGGGGAAAGGCAGCCCAAAGAAAGGGGAAAGAAAGCCCAAAGAAAGGGGAAAGAAAGCCCAAAGAAAGGGGAAAGAAAGCCCCAAAAAAGCACAAAGAAAGCCCAAAGAAAGTGGAAAGAAAGGGGAAAGAAAACCCAAAGAAAGCCCAAAGAAAGCCCAAGGAAAACCCAAAGAAAGGAGAAAGAAAGCCCAAAGAAAGGGGAAAGAAAGCCCAAAAAAAGCCCACAGAAAGGGGAAAGAAAACCCAAAGAAAGGGGAAAGAAAGCCTAAAGAAAGCCCAAAGAAAGCCTAAAGAAAGCCCAAAGAAAGCCCAAGGAAATCCCAAAGAAAGCCCAAAGAAAGCCCAAAGAAAGGGGAAAGAAAGCCCAAGGAAAGGGGAAAGAAAGCCCAAAGAAAGGGGAATGACAGCCCAAGGAAAGGGGAAAGAAAGCCCAAAGAAAGGGGAAAGAAAGCCCAAAGAAAGGGGAAAGAAAGCCCAAAGAAATGAGAAAGGAAGCCCAAAGAAAGCCCAAAGAAAGCCCAAAGAAAGTGGAAAGAAAGGGGAAAGAAAACCCAAAGAAAGCCCAAAGAAAGCCCAAAGAAAGCCCAAGGAAAGACCAAAGAAAGGGGAAAGAAAGCCCAAAGAAAGGGGGGAAAAAGCCCAAAGAAAGCCCAAAGAAAGCCCACAGAAAGGGGAAAGAAAGCCCAAAGAAAGGGGAAAGAAAGCCCAAAGAAAGCCCAAAGAAAGCCCAAAGAAAGCCCAAAGAAAGCCCAAAGAAAGGGGAAAGAAATCCCAAAGAAAGGGGAAAGAAAGCCCAAAGAAAGGGGAATGACAGCCCAAAGAAAGGGGAAAGAAAGCCCAAAGAAAGGAGAAAGAAAGCCCAAAGAAAGGGGAAAGAAAGCCCAAAGAAAGGGGAAAGAAAGCCCAAGAAAGCCCAAAGATAGCCCAAAGAAATTGGAAAGAAAGGGGAAAGAAAGCCCAAAGAAATCCCAAAGAAAGCCCAAGGAAATCCCAAAGAAAGGGGAAAGAAAGCCCAAAGAAAGGGGAAAGAAAGCCCAAAGAAAGCCCAAAGAAAGGGGAAAGAAAGCCCAAAGAAAGGAGAAAGAAAGCCCAAAGAAAGGGGAAAGAAAGCCCAAAGAAAGGGGAAAGAAAGCCCAAGAAAGCCCAAAGATAGCCCAAAGAAATTGGAAAGAAAGGGGAAAGAAAGCCCAAAGAAATCCCAAAGAAAGCCCAAGGAAAGCCCAAAGAAAGGGGAAAGAAAGCCCAAAGATAGGGGAAAGAAAGCCCAAAGAAAGGGGAAAGGAAGCCCAAAGAAAGGGGAAAGAAAGCCCAAAGAAAGGGGAAAGAAAGCCCAAAGAAAGGGGAAAGAAAGCCCAAAAAAAGCAAAAAGAAAGCCCAAAGAAAGTGGAAAGAAAGGGGAAAGAAAACCCAAAGAAAGCCCAAAGAAAGCCCAAGGAAAGCCCAAAGAAAGGGGAAAGAAAGCCCAAAGAAATCCCAAAGAAAGCCCAAAGAAATCCCAAAGAAAGGGGAAAGAAAGCCCAAAGAAAGGGGAAAGAAAGCCTAAAGAAAGCCCAAAGAAAGCCTAAAGAAAGCCCAAAGAAAGCCCAAAGAAATCCCAAAGAAAGCCCAAAGAAAGCCCAAAGAAAGGGGAAAGAAAGCCCAAAGAAAGGGGAAAGAAAGCCCAAAGAAAGGGGAATGACAGCCCAAAGAAAGGGGAAAGAAAGCCCAAAGAAAGGGGAAAGAAAGCCCAAAGAAATGGAAAAGAAAGCCCAAAGAAAGGGGAATGACAGCCCAAGGAAAGGGGAAAGAAAGCCCAAAGAAAGGGGAAAGAAAGCCCAAGGAAAGGGGAAAGAAAGCCCAAAGAAAGGGGAAAGAAAACCCAAAGAAAGCCCAAAGAAAGCCTAAGGGAAGACCAAAGAAAGGGGAAAGAAAGCCCAAAGAAAGGGGAAAAAAAGCCCAAAGAAAGCCCAAAGAAAGCCCAAAGAAAGCCCACAGAAAGGGGAAAGAAAGCCCAAAGAAAGGGGAAAGAAAGCCCAAAGAAAGCCCAAAGAAAGCCCAAAGAAAGCCCAAGGAAAGACCAAAGAAAGGGGAAAGAAAGCCCAAAGAAAGGGGAAAGAAAGCCCAAAGAAAGCCCAAAGAAAGCCCAAAGAAAGCCCAAAGAAAGCCCAAAGAAAGCCCATAGAAAGGGGAAAGAAAGCCCACAGAAAGGGGAAAGAAAGCCCAAAGAAAGGGGAATGACAGCCCAAAGAAAGGGGAAAGAAAGCCCAAAGAAAGGAGAAAGAAAGCCCAGAGAAACGGGAAAGAAAGCCCAAAGAAAGGGGAAAGAAAGCCCAAAAAAAGCCCAAAGAAAGCCCAAAGAAAGTGGAAAGAAAGGGGAAAGAAAACCCAAAGAAAGCCCAAAGAAAGCCCAAGGAAAGCCCAAAGAAAGGGGAAAGAAAGCCCAAAGAAAGGGGAAAGAAAGCCCAAAAAAAGCCCAAAGAAAGGGGAAAGAAAGCCCAAAGAAAGGGGAAACAAAGCCCAAAGAAAGGGGAAAGAAAGGGGAAAGAAACCCCAAAGAAAGGGTAAACAAAGGGGAAAGAAAGCCCAAAGAAAGCCCAAAGAAAGGGGAAAGAAAGCCCAAAGAAAGCCCAAAGAAAGGGGAAAGAAAGCCCAAAGAAACCCCAAAGAAAGGGGAAAGAAAGCCCAAAGAAAGGGGAAAGAAAGCCCAAGGAAAGGGGAAAGAAAGCCCAAAGAAAGGGGGAAGAAAGCCCAAAGAAAGCCCAAAGAAAGGGGAAAGAAAGGGGAAAGAAAGCCCAAAGAAAGCCTAAAGAAAGCCCAAAGAAAGCCCAAAGAAAGCCCAAAGAAAGGGGAAAGAAAGCTCAAAGAAAGCCCACAGAAAAGGGAAAGAAAGCCCAAAGAAAGGGGAAAGAAAGCCCAAAGAAATCCCAAAGAAAGCCCAAAGAAATCCCAAAGAAAGGGGAAAGAAAGCCCAAAGAAAGGGGAAAGAAAGCCCAGAGAAAGCCCAAAGAAAGCCCAAAGAAAGCCCAAAGAAAAGGGAAAGAAAGCCCAAAGAAAGGGGAAAGAAAGCCCAAAGAAAGGGGAATGACAGCCCAAAGATAGGGGAAAGAAAGCCCAAAGAAAGGGGAAAGGCAGCCCAAAGAAAGGGGAAAGAAAGCCCAAAGAAAGGGGAAAGAAAGCCCAAAGAAAGGGGAAAGAAAGCCCCAAAAAAGCACAAAGAAAGCCCAAAGAAAGTGGAAAGAAAGGGGAAAGAAAACCCAAAGAAAGCCCAAAGAAAGCCCAAGGAAAACCCAAAGAAAGGAGAAAGAAAGCCCAAAGAAAGGGGAAAGAAAGCCCAAAAAAAGCCCACAGAAAGGGGAAAGAAAACCCAAAGAAAGGGGAAAGAAAGCCTAAAGAAAGCCCAAAGAAAGCCTAAAGAAAGCCCAAAGAAAGCCCAAGGAAATCCCAAAGAAAGCCCAAAGAAAGCCCAAAGAAAGGGGAAAGAAAGCCCAAGGAAAGGGGAAAGAAAGCCCAAAGAAAGGGGAATGACAGCCCAAGGAAAGGGGAAAGAAAGCCCAAAGAAAGGGGAAAGAAAGCCCAAAGAAAGGGGAAAGAAAGCCCAAAGAAATGAGAAAGGAAGCCCAAAGAAAGCCCAAAGAAAGCCCAAAGAAAGTGGAAAGAAAGGGGAAAGAAAACCCAAAGAAAGCCCAAAGAAAGCCCAAAGAAAGCCCAAGGAAAGACCAAAGAAAGGGGAAAGAAAGCCCAAAGAAAGGGGGGAAAAAGCCCAAAGAAAGCCCAAAGAAAGCCCACAGAAAGGGGAAAGAAAGCCCAAAGAAAGGGGAAAGAAAGCCCAAAGAAAGCCCAAAGAAAGCCCAAAGAAAGCCCAAAGAAAGCCCAAAGAAAGGGGAAAGAAATCCCAAAGAAAGGGGAAAGAAAGCCCAAAGAAAGGGGAATGACAGCCCAAAGAAAGGGGAAAGAAAGCCCAAAGAAAGGAGAAAGAAAGCCCAAAGAAAGGGGAAAGAAAGCCCAAAGAAAGGGGAAAGAAAGCCCAAGAAAGCCCAAAGATAGCCCAAAGAAATTGGAAAGAAAGGGGAAAGAAAGCCCAAAGAAATCCCAAAGAAAGCCCAAGGAAAGCCCAAAGAAAGGGGAAAGAAAGCCCAAAGAAAGGGGAAAGAAAGCCCAAAGAAAGCCCAAAGAAAGGGGAAAGAAAGCCCAAAGAAAGGGGAAACAAAGACCAAAGAAAGGGGAAAGAAAGGGGAAAGAAAGCCCAAAGAAAGGGGAAAGAAAGGGGAAAGAAAGCCTAAAGAAAGCCCAAAGAAAGGGGAAAGAAAGCCCAAAGAAACCCCAAAGAAAGGGGAAAGAAAGCCCAAAGAAACCCCAAAGAAAGGGGAAAGAAAGCCCAAAGAAAGGGGAAAGAAAGCCCAAGGAAAGGGGAAAGAAAGCCCAAAGAAAGGGGAAATAAAGCCCAAAGAAAGGGGAAAGAAATCCCAAAGAAAGAGGAAAGAAAGGGGAAAGAAAGCCCAAAGAAAGGGGAAATAAAGCCCAAAGAAAGGGGAAAGAAAGCCCAAAGAAAGGGGGAAGAAAGCCCAAAGAAAGCCCAAAGAAAGGGGAAAGAAAGGGGAAAGAAAGCCCAAAGAAAGCCCAAAGAAAGCCCAAAGAAAGGGGAAAGAAAGCCCAAAGAAAGCCCAAAGAAATGGGAAAGAAAGCGCAAATAAATCCCAAAGAAAGGGGAAAGAAAGCCCAAAGAAAGGGGAAAGAAAACCCAAAGAAAGGGGAAAGAAAGCCCAAAGAAAGGGGAAAGACAGCCCAAAGTAAGCCCAAAGAATGGGGAAAGAAAGCCCAAAGAAAGGGGAAAGAAAGCTCAAAGAAAGGCCAAGGAAAGGGGAAAGAAAGCCCAAAGAAAGGGGAAAGAAAGCCCAAAGAAAGGGGAAAGAAAGCCCAAAGAAAGGGGAAAGAAAGCCCAGAGAAAGCCCAAAGAAGCCCAAAGAAAGCCCAAAGAAAAGGGAAAGAAAGCCCAAAGAAAGGGGAAAGAAAGCCCAAAGAAAGGGGAATGAAAGCCAAAGAAAGGGGAAAGAAAGCCCAAAAAAAGCCCAAAGAAAGCCCAAAGAAAGTGGAAAGAAAGGGGAAAGAAAACCCAAAGAAAGCCCAAAGAAAGCCCAAGGAAAGCCCAAAGAAAGGGGAAAGAATGCCCAAAGAAAGGGGAAAGAAAGCCCAAAAAAAGCCCACAGAAAGGGGAAAGAAAGCCCAAAGAAAGGGGAAAGAAAGCCTAAAGAAAGCCCATAGAAAGCCCAAAGAAAGCCCAAAGAAAGCCCAAACAAATCCCAAAGAAAGCCCAAAGAAAGGGGAAAGAAAGCCCAAAGAAAGGGGAAAGAAAGCCCAAAGAAAGGGGAAAGAAAGCCCAAAGAAAGGGGAAAGAAAGCCCAAAGAAAGGGGAAAGAAAGCCCAAAGAAAGGAGAAAGAAAGCCCAAAGAAATGGGAAAGAAAGCCCAAAGAAAGCCCAAAGAAAGCCCAAAGAAAGCCCAAGGAAAGACCAAAGAAAGGGGAAAGAAAGCCCAAAGAAAGGGGGGAAAAAGCCCAAAGAAAGCCCAAAGAAAGCCCACAGAAAGGGGAAAAAAAGCCCAAAGAAAGGGGAAAGAAAGCCCCAAAGAAAGCCCAAAGAAAGCCCAAAGAAAGCCCAAAGAAAGCCCAAAGAAAGGGGAAAGAAAGCCCAAAGAAAGGGGAAAGAAAGCCCAAAGAAAGGGGAAAGAAAGCCCAAAGAAAGGGGAAAGAAAGCCCAAGGTAAGGGGAAAGAAAGCCCAAAGAAAGGGGAAATAAAGCCAAAAGAAAGGGGAAAGAAAGCCCAAAGAAAGGGGGAAGAAAGCCCAAAGAAAGCCCAAAGAAAGGGGAAAGAAAGCCCAAGGAAAGGGGAAAGAAAGCCCAAAGAAAGGGGAATAAAGCCCAAAGAAAGGGGAAAGAAAGCCCAAAGAACGGGGGAAGAAAGCCCAAAGAAAGCCCAAAGAAAGGGGAAAGAAAGGGGAAAGAAAGCCCAAAGAAAGCCCAAAGAAAGCCCAAAGAAAGGGGAAAGAAAGCCCAAAGAAAGCCCAAAGAAATGGGAAAGAAAGCGCAAATAAAGCCCAAAGAAAGGGGAAAGAAAGCCCAGAGAAAGGGGAAAGAAAACCCTAAGAAAGGGGAAAGAAAGCCCAAAGAAAGGGGAAAGACAGCCCAAAGAAAGCCCAAAGAAAGGGGAAAGAAAGCTCAAAGAAAGGCCAAGGAAAGGGGAAAGAAAGCCCAAAGAAAGGGGAAAGAAAGCCCAAAGAAAGGGGAAAGAAAGCCCAAAGAAAGGGGAAAGAAAGCCCAGAGAAAGCCCAAAGAAAGCCCAAAGAAAGCCCAAAGAAAAGGGAAAGAAAGCCCAAAGAAAGGGGAAAGAAAGCCCAAAGAAAGGGGAAAGAAAGCCCAAAGAAAGGGGAATGACAACCCAAAGATAGGGGAAAGAAAGCCCAAAGAAAGGGGAAAGAAAGCCCAAAGAAAGGGGAAAGAAAGCCCAAAGAAAGGGGAATGAAAGCCCAAAGAAAGGGGAAAGAAAGCCCAAAAAAAGCCCAAAGAAAGCCCAAAGAAAGTGGAAAGAAAGGGGAAAGAAAACCCAAAGAAAGCCCAAAGAAAGACCAAGGAAAGCCCAAAGAAAGGGGAAAGAAAGCCCAAAGAAAGGGGAAAGAAAGCCCAAAAAAAGCCCACAGAAAGGGGAAAGAAAGCCCAAAGAAAAGGGGAAAGAAAGCCTAAAGAAAGCCCAAAGAAAGCCTAAAGAAAGCCCAAAGAAAGCCCAAACAAATCCCAAAGAAAGCCCAAAGAAAGCCCAAAGAAAGGGGAAAGAAAGCCCAAAGAAAGGGGAAAGAAAGCCCAAAGAAAGGAGAATGACAGCCCAAAGAAAGGGGAAAGAAAGCCCAAAGAAAGGGGAAAGAAAGCCCAAAGAAAGGGGAAAGAAAGCCCAAGGAAAGGGGAAAGAAAGCCCAAAGAAATGGGAAAGAAAGCCCAAAGAAAGGGGAATGACAGCCCAAGGAAAGGGTAAAGAAAGCCCAAAGAAAGGGGAAAGAAAGCCCAAAGAAAGGGGAAAGAAAGCCCAAAGAAACCCCAAAGAAAGCGCACAGAAAGTGGAAAGAAAGGGGAAAGAAAGCCCAAAGAAAGCCCAAGAAAAGCCCAAAGAAAGGGGAAAGAAAGCCCAAAGAAAGGGGAAAGAAAGCCCAAAGAAAGCCCAAAGAAAGCCCACAGAAAGGGGAAAGAAAGCCCAAAGAAATGGGAAAGAAAGCCCAGAGAAAGCCAAAAGAAAGCCCAAAGAAAGGGGAATGACAGCCCAGAGAAAGGGGAAAGAAGGCCCAAAGAAAGGGGACAGAAAGCCCAAAGAAAGGGGAAAGAAAGCCCAAAGAAAGGGGAAAGAAAGCCCAAAGAAAGGGGAAAGAAAGCCCAAAGAAAGCTCAAAGAAAGCCCAATGAAAGTGGAAAGAAAGGGGAAAGAAAACCCAAAGAAAGCCCAAGGAAAGACCAAAGAAAGGGGAAAGAAAGCCCAAAGAAAGTGGAAAAAAGCCCATAGAAAGCCCAAAGAAAGCCCAAAGAAAGCCCACAGAAAGGGGAAAGAAAGCCCAAAGAAAGGGGAAAGAAAGCCCAAAGAAAGCCCAAAGAAAGCCCAAAGAAAGCCCAAAGAAAGGGGAAAGAAAGCCCAAAGAAAGGGGAAAGAAAGCCCAAAGAAAGGGGAATGACAGCCCAAAGAAAGGGGAAAGAAAGCCCAAAGAAAGGAGAAAGAAAGCCCAAAGAAAGGGGAAAGAAAGCCCAAAGAAAGGGGAAAGAAAGCCCAAGAATGCCCAAAGATAGCCCAAAGAAATTGGAAAGAAAGGGGAAAGAAAGCCCAAAGAAAGCCCAAAGAAAGCCCAAGGAAAGCCCAAAGAAAGGGGAAAGAAAGCCCAAAGAAAGGGGAAAGAAAGCTCAAAGAAATCCCAAAGAAAGGGGAAAGAAAGCCCAAAGAAAGGGGAAACAAAGCCCAAAGAAAGGGGAAAGAAAGGGGAAAGAAACCCCAAAGAAAGGGTAAAGAAAGGGGAAAGAAAGCCCAAAGAAACCCCAAAGAAAGGGGAAAGAAAGCCCAAAGAAACCCCAAAGAAAGGGGAAAGAAAGCCCAAAGAAACCCCAAAGAAAGGGGAAAGAAAGCCCAAAGAAAGGGGAAATAAAGCCCAAAGAAAGGGGAAAGAAAGCCCAAAGAAAGGGGAAAGAAAGGGGAAAGAAAGCCCAAAGAAAGCCCAAAGAAAGCCCAAAGAAAGGGGAAAGAAGGCCCAAAGAAAGCCCAAAGAAATGGGAAAGAAAGCGCAAAGAAAGCCCAAAGAAAGGGGAAAGAAAGCCCAAAGAAAGGGGAAAGAAAACCCAAAGAAAGGGGAAAGAAAGCCCAAAGAAAGGGGAAAGAAAGCCAAAAGAAAGGGGAAAGAAAGCCCAAAGAAAGGGGAAAGAAAGCCCAAAGAAAGCCCAAAGAAAGTGGAAAGAAAGGGGAAAGAAAACCCAAAGAAAGCCTAAGGGAAGACCAAAGAAAGGGGAAAGAAAGCCCAAAGAAAGGGGAAAAAAAGCCCAAAGAAAGCCCAAAGAAAGCCCAAAGAAAGCCCACAGAAAGGGGAAAGAAAGCCCAAAGAAAGGGGAAAGAAAGCCCAAAGAAAGGGGAAAGAAAGCCCAAAGAAAGGGGAATGACAGCCCAAAGAAAGGGGAAAGAAAGCCCAAAGAAAGGAGAAAGAAAGCCCAAAGAAAGGGGAAAGAAAGCCCAAAGAAAGGGGAAAGAACCCCAAGAAAGCCCAAAAATAGCCCAAAGAAATTGGAAAGAAAGGGGGAAGAAAGCCCAAAGAAAGCCCAAAGAAAGCCCAAGGAAAGCCCAAAGAAAGGGGAAAGAAAGCCCAAAGAAAGGGGAAAGAAAGCCCAAAGAAAGGGGAAACAAAGCCCAAAGAAAGGGGAAAGAAAGGGGAAAGAAAGCCTAAAGAAAGGGGAAAGAAAGGGGAAAGAAAGCCCAAAGAAAGCCCAAAGAAAAGGGAAAGAAAGCCCAAAGAAACCCCAAAGAAAGGGGAAAGAAAGCCCAAGGAAAGGGGAAAGAAAGCATAAAGAAAGGTGAAATAAAGCCCAAAGAAAGGGGAAAGAAAGCCCAAAGAAAGGGGGAAGAAAGCCCAAAGAAAGCCCAAAGAAAGCCCAAAGAAAGGGGAAAGAAAGGGGAAAGAAAGCCCAAAGAAAGCCCAAAGAAAGCCCAAAGAAAGGGGAAAGAAAGCGCAAAGAAAGCCCAAAGAAAGGGGAAAGAAAGCCCAAAGAAAGGGGAAAGAAAACCCAAAGAAAGGGGAAAGAAAGCCCAAAGAAAGGGGAAAGACAGCCAAAAGAAAGCCCAAAGAAAGGGGAAAGAAAGCCCAAAGAAAGGGGAAAGAAAGCTCAAAGAAAGGCCAAAGAAAGGGGAAAGAAAGCCCAAAGAAAGGGGAAAGAAAGCCCAAAGAAAGGGGAAAGAAAGCCCAAAGAAAGGGGAAAGAAAGCCCAAAGAAAGGGGAAAGAAAGCCCAGAGAAAGCCCAAAGAAAGCCCAAAGAAAGCCCAAAGAAAAGGGAAAGAAAGCCCAAAGAAAGGGGAAAGAAAGCCCAAAGAAAGGGGAATGACAGCCCAAAGATAGGGGAAAGAAAGCCCAAAGAAAGGGGAAAGAAAGCCCAAGGAAAGGGGAAAGAAAGCCCAAAGAAAGGGGAAAGAAAGCCCAAAGAAAGGGGAAAGAAAGCCCAAAAAAAGCCCAAAGAAAGCCCAAAGAAAGTGGAAAGAAAGGGGAAAGAAAACCCTAAGAAAGCCCAAAGAAAGCCCAAGGAAAACCCAAAGAAAGGGGAAAGAAAGCCCAAAGAAAGGGGAAAGAAAGCCCAAAAAAAGCCCACAGAAAGGGGAAAGAAAGCCCAAAGAAAGGGGAAAGAAAGCCTAAAGAAAGCCCAAAGAAAGCCTAAAGAAAGCCCAAAGAAAGCCCAAAGAAATCCCAAAGAAAGCCCAAAGAAAGCCCAAAGAAAGGGGAAAGAAAGCCCAAAGAAAGGGGAAAGAAAGCCCAAGGAAAGGAGAATGACAGCCCAAAGAAAGGGGAAAGAAAGCCCAAAGAAAGGGGAAAGAAAGCCCAAAGAAAGGGGAAAGAAAGCCCAAAGAAAGGGGAAAGAAAGCCCAAGAAAGCCCAAAGATAGCCCAAAGAAATTGGAAAGAAAGGGGAAAGAAAGCCCAAAGAAAGCCCAAAGAAAGTCCAAAGAAAGCCCACAGAAAGGGGAAAGAAAGCCCAAAGAAAGGGGAAAGAAAGCCCAAAGAAAGCCCAAAGAAAGCCCAAAGAAAGGGCAAAGAAAGCCAAAAGAATGGGGAAAGAAAGCCCAAAGAAAGGGGAAACAAAGCCCAAAGAAAGGGGAAAGAAAGGGGAAAGAAAGCCCAAAGAAAGGGGAAAGAAAGGGGAAAGAAAGCCCAAAGAAAGCCCAAAGAAAGGGGAAAGAAAGCCCAAAGAAACCCCAAAGAAAGGGGAAAGAAAGCCCAAAGAAACCCTAAAGAAAGGGGAAAGAAAGCCCAAAGAAAGGGGAAAGAAAGCCCATGGAAAGGGGAAAGAAAGCCCAAAGAAAGGGGAAATAAAGCCCAAAGAAAGGGGAAAGAAAGCCCAAAGAAAGGGGGAAGAAAGCCCAAAGAAAGCCCAAAGAAAGCCCAAAGAAAGCGGAAAGAAAGCCCAAAGAAAGCCCAAAGAAAGCCCAAAGAAAGGGGAGAGAAAGCCCAAAGAAAGCCCAAAGAAATGGGAAAGAAAGCGCAAAGAAAGCCCAAAGAAAGGGGAAAGAAAGCCCAAAGAAAGGGGAAAGAAAACCCAAAGAAAGGGGAAAGAAAGCCCAAAGAAAGGGGAAAGACAGCCCAAAGAAAGCCCAAAGAAAGGGGAAAGAAAGCCCAAAGAAAGGGGAAAGAAAGCACAAAGAAAGGGGGAAGAAAGCCCAAACAAAGCCCACAGAAAGGGGAAAGAAAGCCCAAAGAAAGGGGAAAGAAAGCCCAAAGAAAGCCCAAAGAAAGCCCAAAGAAAGGGCAAAGAAAGCCAAAAGAAAGGGGAAAGAAAGCCCAAAGAAAGGGGAAAGAAAGCCCAAAGAAAGGGGAAAGAAAGGGGAAAGAAAGCCCAAAGAAAGGGGAAAGAAAGGGGAAAGAAAGCCCAAAGAAAGCCCAAAGAAAGGGGAAAGAAAGCCCAAAGAAACCCCAAAGAAAGGGGAAAGAAAGCCCAAAGAAACCCCAAAGAAAGGGGAAAGAAAGCCCAAAGAAAGGGGAAAGAAAGCCCATGGAAAGGGGAAAGAAAGCCCAAAGAAAGGGGAAATAAAGCCCAAAGAAAGGGGAAAGAAAGCCCAAAGAAAGGGGAATGACAGCCCAAAGATAGGGGAAAGAAAGCCCAAAGAAAGGGGAAAGGAAGCCCAAAGAAAGGGGAAAGAAAGCCCAAAGAAAGGGGAAAGAAAGCCCAAAGAAAGGGGAAAGAAAGCCCAAAAAAAGCAAAAAGAAAGCCCAAAGAAAGTGGAAAGAAAGGGGAAAGAAAACCCAAAGAAAGCCCAAAGAAAGCCCAAGGAAAGCCCAAAGAAAGGGGAAAGAAAGCCCAAAGAAATCCCAAAGAAAGCCCAAAGAAATCCCAAAGAAAGGGGAAAGAAAGCCCAAAGAAAGGGGAAAGAAAGCCTAAAGAAAGCCCAAAGAAAGCCTAAAGAAAGCCCAAAGAAAGCCCAAAGAAATCCCAAAGAAAGCCCAAAGAAAGCCCAAAGAAAGGGGAAAGAAAGCCCAAAGAAAGGGGAAAGAAAGCCCAAAGAAAGGGGAATGACAGCCCAAAGAAAGGGGAAAGAAAGCCCAAAGAAAGGGGAAAGAAAGCCCAAAGAAAGGGGAAAGAAAGCCCAAAGAAATGGAAAAGAAAGCCCAAAGAAAGGGGAATGACAGCCCAAGGAAAGGGGAAAGAAAGCCCAAAGAAAGGGGAAAGAAAGCCCAAGGAAAGGGGAAAGAAAGCCCAAAGAAAGGGGAAAGAAAACCCAAAGAAAGCCCAAAGAAAGCCTAAGGGAAGACCAAAGAAAGGGGAAAGAAAGCCCAAAGAAAGGGGAAAAAAAGCCCAAAGAAAGCCCAAAGAAAGCCCAAAGAAAGCCCACAGAAAGGGGAAAGAAAGCCCAAAGAAAGGGGAAAGAAAGCCCAAAGAAAGCCCAAAGAAAGCCCAAAGAAAGCCCAAGGAAAGACCAAAGAAAGGGGAAAGAAAGCCCAAAGAAAGGGGAAAGAAAGCCCAAAGAAAGCCCAAAGAAAGCCCAAAGAAAGCCCAAAGAAAGCCCATAGAAAGGGGAAAGAAAGCCCACAGAAAGGGGAAAGAAAGCCCAAAGAAAGGGGAATGACAGCCCAAAGAAAGGGGAAAGAAAGCCCAAAGAAAGGAGAAAGAAAGCCCAGAGAAACGGGAAAGAAAGCCCAAAGAAAGGGGAAAGAAAGCCCAAAAAAAGCCCAAAGAAAGCCCAAAGAAAGTGGAAAGAAAGGGGAAAGAAAACCCAAAGAAAGCCCAAAGAAAGCCCAAGGAAAGCCCAAAGAAAGGGGAAAGAAAGCCCAAAGAAAGGGGAAAGAAAGCCCAAAAAAAGCCCAAAGAAAGGGGAAAGAAAGCCCAAAGAAAGGGGAAACAAAGCCCAAAGAAAGGGGAAAGAAAGGGGAAAGAAACCCCAAAGAAAGGGTAAACAAAGGGGAAAGAAAGCCCAAAGAAAGCCCAAAGAAAGGGGAAAGAAAGCCCAAAGAAAGCCCAAAGAAAGGGGAAAGAAAGCCCAAAGAAACCCCAAAGAAAGGGGAAAGAAAGCCCAAAGAAAGGGGAAAGAAAGCCCAAGGAAAGGGGAAAGAAAGCCCAAAGAAAGGGGGAAGAAAGCCCAAAGAAAGCCCAAAGAAAGGGGAAAGAAAGGGGAAAGAAAGCCCAAAGAAAGCCTAAAGAAAGCCCAAAGAAAGCCCAAAGAAAGCCCAAAGAAAGGGGAAAGAAAGCCCAAAGAAAGCCCACAGAAAAGGGAAAGAAAGCCCAAAGAAAGGGGAAAGAAAGCCCAAAGAAATCCCAAAGAAAGCCCAAAGAAATCCCAAAGAAAGGGGAAAGAAAGCCCAAAGAAAGGGGAAAGAAAGCCCAGAGAAAGCCCAAAGAAAGCCCAAAGAAAGCCCAAAGAAAAGGGAAAGAAAGCCCAAAGAAAGGGGAAAGAAAGCCCAAAGAAAGGGGAATGACAGCCCAAAGATAGGGGAAAGAAAGCCCAAAGAAAGGGGAAAGGCAGCCCAAAGAAAGGGGAAAGAAAGCCCAAAGAAAGGGGAAAGAAAGCCCAAAGAAAGGGGAAAGAAAGCCCCAAAAAAGCACAAAGAAAGCCCAAAGAAAGTGGAAAGAAAGGGGAAAGAAAACCCAAAGAAAGCCCAAAGAAAGCCCAAGGAAAACCCAAAGAAAGGAGAAAGAAAGCCCAAAGAAAGGGGAAAGAAAGCCCAAAAAAAGCCCACAGAAAGGGGAAAGAAAACCCAAAGAAAGGGGAAAGAAAGCCTAAAGAAAGCCCAAAGAAAGCCTAAAGAAAGCCCAAAGAAAGCCCAAGGAAATCCCAAAGAAAGCCCAAAGAAAGCCCAAAGAAAGGGGAAAGAAAGCCCAAGGAAAGGGGAAAGAAAGCCCAAAGAAAGGGGAATGACAGCCCAAGGAAAGGGGAAAGAAAGCCCAAAGAAAGGGGAAAGAAAGCCCAAAGAAAGGGGAAAGAAAGCCCAAAGAAATGAGAAAGGAAGCCCAAAGAAAGCCCAAAGAAAGCCCAAAGAAAGTGGAAAGAAAGGGGAAAGAAAACCCAAAGAAAGCCCAAAGAAAGCCCAAAGAAAGCCCAAGGAAAGACCAAAGAAAGGGGAAAGAAAGCCCAAAGAAAGGGGGGAAAAAGCCCAAAGAAAGCCCAAAGAAAGCCCACAGAAAGGGGAAAGAAAGCCCAAAGAAAGGGGAAAGAAAGCCCAAAGAAAGCCCAAAGAAAGCCCAAAGAAAGGGGAAAGAAAGCCCAAAGAAAGGGGAAAGAAAGCCCAAGAAAGCCCAAAGATAGCCCAAAGAAATTGGAAAGAAAGGGGAAAGAAAGCCCAAAGAAATCCCAAAGAAAGCCCAAGGAAAGCCCAAAGAAAGGGGAAAGAAAGCCCAAAGAAAGGGGAAAGAAAGCCCAAAGAAAGCCCAAAGAAAGGGGAAAGAAAGCCCAAAGAAAGGGGAAACAAAGACCAAAGAAAGGGGAAAGAAAGGGGAAAGAAAGCCCAAAGAAAGGGAAAAAAAAGGGGAAAGAAAGCCTAAAGAAAGCCCAAAGAAAGGGGAAAGAAAGCCCAAAGAAACCCCAAAGAAAGGGGAAAGAAAGCCCAAAGAAACCCCAAAGAAAGGGGAAAGAAAGCCCAAAGAAAGGGGAAAGAAAGCCCAAGGAAAGGGGAAAGAAAGCCCAAAGAAAGGGGAAATAAAGCCCAAAGAAAGGGGAAAGAAATCCCAAAGAAAGAGGAAAGAAAGGGGAAAGAAAGCCCAAAGAAAGGGGAAATAAAGCCCAAAGAAAGGGGAAAGAAAGCCCAAAGAAAGGGGGAAGAAAGCCCAAAGAAAGCCCAAAGAAAGGGGAAAGAAAGGGGAAAGAAAGCCCAAAGAAAGCCCAAAGAAAGCCCAAAGAAAGGGGAAAGAAAGCCCAAAGAAAGCCCAAAGAAATGGGAAAGAAAGCGCAAATAAAGCCCAAAGAAAGGGGAAAGAAAGCCCAAAGAAAGGGGAAAGAAAACCCAAAGAAAGGGGAAAGAAAGCCCAAAGAAAGGGGAAAGACAGCCCAAAGAAAGCCCAAAGAATGGGGAAAGAAAGCCCAAAGAAAGGGGAAAGAAAGCTCAAAGAAAGGCCAAGGAAAGGGGAAAGAAAGCCCAAAAAAAGCCCAAAGAAAGCCCAAAGAAAGTGGAAAGAAAGGGGAAAGAAAACCCAAAGAAAGCCCAAAGAAAGCCAAGGAAAGCCCAAAGAAAGGGGAAAGAATGCCCAAAGAAAGGGGAAAGAAAGCCAAAAAAAGCCCACAGAAAGGGGAAAGAAAGCCCAAAGAAAGGGGAAAGAAAGCCTAAAGAAAGCCCATAGAAAGCCCAAAGAAAGCCCAAAGAAAGCCCAAACAAATCCCAAAGAAAGCCCAAAGAAAGGGGAAAGAAAGCCCAAAGAAAGGGGAAAGAAAGCCCAAAGAAAGGGGAAAGAAAGCCCAAAGAAAGGGGAAAGAAAGCCCAAAGAAAGGGGAAAGAAAGCCCAAAGAAAGGAGAAAGAAAGCCCAAAGAAATGGGAAAGAAAGCCCAAAGAAAGCCCAAAGAAAGCCCAAAGAAAGCCCAAGGAAAGACCAAAGAAAGGGGAAAGAAAGCCCAAAGAAAGGGGGGAAAAAGCCCAAAGAAGCCCAAAGAAAGCCCACAGAAAGGGGAAAGAAAGCCCAAAGAAAGGGGAAAGAAAGCCCAAAGAAAGCCCAAAGAAAGCCCAAAGAAAGCCCAAAGAAAGCCCACAGAAAGGGGAAAGAAAGCCCAAAGAAAGGGGAAAGAAAGCCTAAAGAAAGCCCATAGAAAGCCCAAAGAAAGCCCAAAGAAAGCCCAAACAAATCCCAAAGAAAGCCCAAAGAAAGGGGAAAGAAAGCCCAAAGAAAGGGGAAAGAAAGCCCAAAGAAAGGGGAAAGAAAGCCCAAAGAAAGGGGAAAGAAAGCCCAAAGAAAGGGGAAAGAAAGCCCAAAGAAAGGAGAAAGAAAGCCCAAAGAAATGGGAAAGAAAGCCCAAAGAAAGCCCAAAGAAAGCCCAAAGAAAGCCCAAGGAAAGACCAAAGAAAGGGAAAGAAAGCCCAAAGAAAGGGGGGAAAAAGCCCAAAGAAAGCCCAAAGAAAGCCCACAGAAAGGGGAAAGAAAGCCCAAAGAAAGGGGAAAGAAAGCCCAAAGAAAGCCCAAAGAAAGCCCAAAGAAAGCCCAAAGAAAGCCCAAAGAAAGGGGAAAGAAAGCCCAAAGAAAGGGGAAAGAAAGCCCAAAGAAAGGGGAATGACAGCCCAAAGAAAGGGGAAAGAAAGCCCAAAGAAAGGAGAAAGAAAGCCCAAAGAAAGGGGAAAGAAAGCCCAAAGAAAGGGGAAAGAAAGCCCAAGAAAGCTCAAAGATAGCCCAAAGAAATTGGAAAGAAAGGGGAAAGAAAGCCCAAAGAAAGCCCAAAGAAAGCCCAAGGAAAGCCCAAAGAAAGGGGAAAGAAAGCCCAAAGAAAGGGGAAAGAAAGCCCAAAGAAAGCCCAAAGAAAGGGGAAAGAAAGCCCAAAGAAAGGGGAAACAAAGACCAAAGAAAGGGGAAAGAAAGGGGAAAGAAAGCCCAAAGAAAGGGGAAAGAAAGGGGAAAGAAAGCCTAAAGAAAGCCCAAAGAAAGGGGAAAGAAAGCCCAAAGAAACCCCAAAGAAAGGGGAAAGAAAGCCCAAAGAAACCCCAAAGAAAGGGGAAAGAAAGCCCAAAGAAAGGGGAAAGAAAGCCCAAGGAAAGGGGAAAGAAAGCCCAAAGAAAGGGGAAATAAAGCCCAAAGAAAGGGGAAAGAAATCCCAAAGAAAGAGGAAAGAAAGGGGAAAGAAAGCCCAAAGAAAGGGAAATAAAGCCCAAAGAAAGGGGAAAGAAAGCCCAAAGAAAGGGGGAAGAAAGCCCAAAGAAAGCCCAAAGAAAGGGGAAAGAAAGGGAAAGAAAGCCCAAAGAAAGCCCAAAGAAAGCCCAAAGAAAGGGGAAAGAAAGCCCAAAGAAAGCCCAAAGAAATGGGAAAGAAAGCGCAAATAAAGCCCAAAGAAAGGGGAAAGAAAGCCCAAAGAAAGGGGAAAGAAAACCCAAAGAAAGGGGAAAGAAAGCCCAAAGAAAGGGGAAAGACAGCCCAAAGAAAGCCAAAGAATGGGGAAAGAAAGCCCAAAGAAAGGGGAAAGAAAGCTCAAAGAAAGGCCAAGGAAAGGGGAAAGAAAGCCCAAAGAAAGGGGAAAGAAAGCCCAAAGAAAGGGGAAAGAAAGCCCAAAGAAAGGGGAAAGAAAGCCCAGAGAAAGCCCAAAGAAAGCCCAAAGAAAGCCCAAAGAAAAGGGAAAGAAAGCCCAAAGAAAGGGGAAAGAAAGCCCAAAGAAAGGGGAATGAAAGCCCAAAGAAAGGGGAAAGAAAGCCCAAAAAAAGCCCAAAGAAAGCCCAAAGAAAGTGGAAAGAAAGGGGAAAGAAAACCCAAAGAAAGCCCAAAGAAAGCCCAAGGAAAGCCCAAAGAAAGGGGAAAGAATGCCCAAAGAAAGGGGAAAGAAAGCCCAAAAAAAGCCCACAGAAAGGGGAAAGAAAGCCCAAAGAAAGGGGAAAGAAAGCCTAAAGAAAGCCCATAGAAAGCCCAAAGAAAGCCCAAAGAAAGCCCAAACAAATCCCAAAGAAAGCCCAAAGAAAGGGGAAAGAAAGCCCAAAGAAAGGGGAAAGAAAGCCCAAGGAAAGGGGAAAGAAAGCCCAAAGAAAGGGGAAAGAAAGCCCAAAGAAAGGGGAAAGAAAGCCCAAAGAAAGGGGAAAGAAAGCCCAAAGAAAGGAGAAAGAAAGCCCAAAGAAATGGGAAAGAAAGCCCAAAGAAAGCCCAAAGAAAGCCCAAAGAAAGCCCAAGGAAAGACCAAAGAAAGGGGAAAGAAAGCCCAAAGAAAGGGGGGAAAAAGCCCAAAGAAAGCCCAAAGAAAGCCCACAGAAAGGGGAAAGAAAGCCCAAAGAAAGGGGAAAGAAAGCCCAAAGAAAGCCCAAAGAAAGCCCAAAGAAAGCCCAAAGAAAGCCCAAAGAAAGGGGAAAGAAAGCCCAAAGAAAGGGGAAAGAAAGCCCAAAGAAAGGGGAATGACAGCCCAAAGAAAGGGGAAAGAAAGCCCAAAGAAAGGAGAAAGAAAGCCCAAAGAAAGGGGAAAGAAAGCCCAAAGAAAGGGGAAAGAAAGCCCAAGAAAGCTCAAAGATAGCCCAAAGAAATTGGAAAGAAAGGGGAAAGAAAGCCCAAAGAAAGCCCAAAGAAAGCCCAAGGAAAGCCCAAAGAAAGGGGAAAGAAAGCCCAAAGAAAGGGGAAAGAAAGCCCAAAGAAAGCCCAAAGAAAGGGGAAAGAAAGCCCAAAGAAAGGGGAAACAAAGACCAAAGAAAGGGGAAAGAAAGGGGAAAGAAAGCCCAAAGAAAGGGGAAAGAAAGGGGAAAGAAAGCCTAAAGAAAGCCCAAAGAAAGGGGAAAGAAAGCCCAAAGAAACCCCAAAGAAAGGGGAAAGAAAGCCCAAAGAAACCCCAAAGAAAGGGGAAAGAAAGCCCAAAGAAAGGGGAAAGAAAGCCCAAGGTAAGGGGAAAGATAGCCCAAAGAAAGGGGAAATAAAGCCCAAAGAAAGGGGAAAGAAAGCCCAAAGAAAGGGGGAAGAAAGCCCAAAGAAAGCCCAAAGAAAGGGGAAAGAAAGCCCAAGGAAAGGGGAAAGAAAGCCCAAAGAAAGGGGAAATAAAGCCCAAAGAAAGGGGAAAGAAAGCCCAAAGAACGGGGGAAGAAAGCCCAAAGAAAGCCCAAAGAAAGGGGAAAGAAAGGGGAAAGAAAGCCCAAAGAAAGCCCAAAGAAAGCCCAAAGAAAGGGGAAAGAAAGCCCAAAGAAAGCCCAAAGAAATGGGAAAGAAAGCGCAAATAAAGCCCAAAGAAAGGGGAAAGAAAGCCCAGAGAAAGGGGAAAGAAAACCCTAAGAAAGGGGAAAGAAAGCCCAAAGAAAGGGGAAAGACAGCCCAAAGAAAGCCCAAAGAAAGGGGAAAGAAAGCTCAAAGAAAGGCCAAGGAAAGGGGAAAGAAAGCCCAAAGAAAGGGGAAAGAAAGCCCAAAGAAAGGGGAAAGAAAGCCCAAAGAAAGGGGAAAGAAAGCCCAGAGAAAGCCCAAAGAAAGCCCAAAGAAAGCCCAAAGAAAAGGGAAAGAAAGCCCAAAGAAAGGGGAAAGAAAGCCCAAAGAAAGGGGAAAGAAAGCCCAAAGAAAGGGGAATGACAACCCAAAGATAGGGGAAAGAAAGCCCAAAGAAAGGGGAAAGAAAGCCCAAAGAAAGGGGAAAGAAAGCCCAAAGAAAGGGGAATGAAAGCCCAAAGAAAGGGGAAAGAAAGCCCAAAAAAAGCCCAAAGAAAGCCCAAAGAAAGTGGAAAGAAAGGGGAAAGAAAACCCAAAGAAAGCCCAAAGAAAGACCAAGGAAAGCCCAAAGAAAGGGGAAAGAAAGCCCAAAGAAAGGGGAAAGAAAGCCCAAAAAAAGCCCACAGAAAGGGGAAAGAAAGCCCAAAGAAAGGGGAAAGAAAGCCTAAAGAAAGCCCAAAGAAAGCCTAAAGAAAGCCCAAAGAAAGCCCAAACAAATCCCAAAGAAAGCCCAAAGAAAGCCCAAAGAAAGGGGAAAGAAAGCGCAAAGAAAGGGGAAAGAAAGCCCAAAGAAAGGAGAATGACAGCCCAAAGAAAGGGGAAAGAAAGCCCAAAGAAAGGGGAAAGAAAGCCCAAAGAAAGGGGAAAGAAAGCCCAAGGAAAGGGGAAAGAAAGCCCAAAGAAATGGGAAAGAAAGCCCAAAGAAAGGGGAATGACAGCCCAAGGAAAGGGTAAAGAAAGCCCAAAGAAAGGGGAAAGAAAGCCCAAAGAAAGGGGAAAGAAAGCCCAAAGAAACCCCAAAGAAAGCCCACAGAAAGCCCACAGAAAGGGGAAAGAAAGCCCAAAGAAAGCCCAAGAAAAGCCCAAAGAAAGGGGAAAGAAAGCCCAAAGAAAGGGGAAAGAAAGCCCAAAGAAAGCCCAAAGAAAGCCCACAGAAAGGGGAAAGAAAGCCCAAAGAAAGGGGAAAGAAAGCCCAGAGAAAGCCAAAAGAAAGCCCAAAGAAAGGGGAATGACAGCCCAGAGAAAGGGGAAAGAAGGCCCAAAGAAAGGGGACAGAAAGCCCAAAGAAAGGGGAAAGAAAGCCCAAAGAAAGGGGAAAGAAAGCCCAAAGAAAGGGGAAAGAAAGCCCAAAGAAAGGGGAAAGAAAGCCCAAAGAAAGCTCAAAGAAAGCCCAATGAAAGTGGAAAGAAAGGGGAAAGAAAACCCAAAGAAAGCCCAAGGAAAGACCAAAGAAAGGGGAAAGAAAGCCCAAAGAAAGTGGAAAAAAGCCCATAGAAAGCCCAAAGAAAGCCCAAAGAAAGCCCACAGAAAGGGGAAAGAAAGCCCAAAGAAAGGGGAAAGAAAGCCCAAAGAAATCCCAAAGAAAGCCCAAAGAAAGCCCAAAGAAAGGGGAAAGAAAGCCCAAAGAAAGGGGAAAGAAAGCCCAAAGAAAGGGGAATGACAGCCCAAAGAAAGGGGAAAGAAAGCCCAAAGAAAGGAGAAAGAAAGCCCAAAGAAAGGGGAAAGAAAGCCCAAAGAAAGGGGAAAGAAAGCCCAAGAATGCCCAAAGATAGCCCAAAGAAATTGGAAAGAAAGGGGAAAGAAAGCCCAAAGAAAGCCCAAAGAAAGCCCAAGGAAAGCCCAAAGAAAGGGGAAAGAAAGCCCAAAGAAAGGGGAAATAAAGCCCAAAGAAAGCCCAAAGAAATGGGAAAGAAAGCCCAAAGAAAGGGGAAACAAAGCCCAAAGAAAGGGGAAAGAAAGGGGAAAGAAACCCCAAAGAAAGGGTAAAGAAAGGGAAAGAAAGCCCAAAGAAACCCCAAAGAAAGGGGAAAGAAAGCCCAAAGAAACCCCAAAGAAAGGGGAAAGAAAGCCCAAAGAAACCCCAAAGAAAGGGGAAAGAAAGCCCAAAGAAAGGGGAAATAAAGCCCAAAGAAAGGGGAAAGAAAGCCCAAAGAAAGGGTAAAGAAAGGGGAAAGAAAGCCCAAAGAAACCCCAAAGAAAGGGGAAAGAAAGCCCAAAGAAACCCCAAAGAAAGGGGAAAGAAAGCCCAAAGAAAGGGGAAATAAAGCCCAAAGAAAGGGGAAAGAAAGCCCAAAGAAACCCCAAAGAAAGGGGAAAGAAAGCCCAAAGAAACCCCAAAGAAAGGGGAAAGAAAGCCCAAAGAAAGGGGAAAGAAAGCCCAAGGAAAGGGGAAAGAAAGCCCAAAGAAAGGGGAAATAAAGCCCAAAGAAAGGGGAAAGAAATCCCAAAGAAAGAGGAAAGAAAGGGGAAAGAAAGCCCAAAGAAAGTGGAAATAAAGCCCAAAGAAAGGGGAAAGAAAGCCCAAAGAAAGGGGGAAGAAAGCCCAAAGAAAGCCCAAAGAAAGGGGAAAGAAAGGGGAAAGAAAGCCCAAAGAAAGCCCAAAGAAAGCCCAAAGAAAGGGGAAAGAAAGCCCAAAGAAAGCCCAAAGAAATGGGAAAGAAAGCGCAAATAAAGCCCAAAGAAAGGGGAAAGAAAGCCCAAAGAAAGGGGAAAGAAAACCCAAAGAAAGGGGAAAGAAAGCCCAAAGAAAGGGAAAAGACAGCCCAAAGAAAGCCCAAAGAATGGGGAAAGAAAGCCCAAAGAAAGGGGAAAGAAAGCTCAAAGAAAGGCCAAGGAATGGGGAAAGAAAGCCCAAAGAAAGGGGAAAGAAAGCCCAAAGAAAGGGGAAAGAAAGCCCAAAGAAAGGGGAAAGAAAGCCCAGAGAAAGCCCAAAGAAAGCCCAAAGAAAGCCCAAAGAAAAGGGAACGAAAGCCCAAAGAAAGGGGAAAGAAAGCCCAAAGAAAGGGGAATGAAAGCCCAAAGAAAGGGGAAAGAAAGCCCAAAAAAAGCCCAAAGAAAGCCCAAAGAAAGTGGAAAGAAAGGGGAAAGAAAACCCAAAGAAAGCCCAAAGAAAGCCCAGGGAAAGCCCAAAGAAAGGGGAAAGAATGCCCAAAGAAAGGGGAAAGAAAGCCCAAAAAAAGCCCACAGAAAGGGGAAAGAAAGCCCAAAGAAACGGGAAAGAAAGCCTAAAGAAAGCCCATAGAAAGCCCAAAGAAAGCCCAAAGAAAGCCCAAACAAATCCCAAAGAAAGCCCAAAGAAAGGGGAAAGAAAGCCCAAAGAAAGGGGAAAGAAACCCCAAAGAAAGGGGAAAGAAAGCCCAAAGAAAGGGGAAATAAAGCCCAAAGAAAGGGGAAAGAAAGCCCAAAGAAAGGGTAAAGAAAGGGGAAAGAAAGCCCAAAGAAACCCCAAAGAAAGGGGAAAGAAAGCCCAAAGAAACCCCAAAGAAAGGGGAAAGAAAGCCCAAAGAAAGGGGAAATAAAGCCCAAAGAAAGGGGAAAGAAAGCCCAAAGAAACCCCAAAGAAAGGGGAAAGAAAGCCCAAAGAAACCCCAAAGAAAGGGGAAAGAAAGCCCAAAGAAAGGGGAAAGAAAGCCCAAGGAAAGGGGAAAGAAAGCCCAAAGAAAGGGGAAATAAAGCCCAAAGAAAGGGGAAAGAAATCCCAAAGAAAGAGGAAAGAAAGGGGAAAGAAAGCCCAAAGAAAGGGGAAATAAAGCCCAAAGAAAGGGGAAAGAAAGCCCAAAGAAAGGGGGAAGAAAGCCCAAAGAAAGCCCAAAGAAAGGGGAAAGAAAGGGGAAAGAAAGCCCAAAGAAAGACCAAAGAAAGCCCAAAGAAAGGGGAAAGAAAGCCCAAAGAAAGCCCAAAGACATGGGAAAGAAAGCGCAAATAAAGCCCAAAGAAAGGGGAAAGAAAGCCCAAAGAAAGGGGAAAGAAAACCCAAAGAAAGGGGAAAGAAAGCCCAAAGAAAGGGGAAAGACAGCCCAAAGAAAGCCCAAAGAATGGGGAAAGAAAGCCCAAAGAAAGGGGAAAGAAAGCTCAAAGAAAGGCCAAGGAATGGGGAAAGAAAGCCCAAAGAAAGGGGAAAGAAAGCCCAAAGAAAGGGGAAAGAAAGCCCAAAGAAAGGGGAAAGAAAGCCCAGAGAAAGCCCAAAGAAAGCCCAAAGAAAGCCCAAAGAAAAGGGAAAGAAAGCCCAAAGAAAGGGGAAAGAAAGCCCAAAGAAAGGGGAATGAAAGCCCAAAGAAAGGGGAAAGAAAGCCCAAAAAAAGCCCAAAGAAAGCCCAAAGAAAGTGGAAAGAAAGGGGAAAGAAAACCCAAAGAAAGCCCAAAGAAAGCCCAGGGAAAGCCCAAAGAAAGGGGAAAGAATGCCCAAAGAAAGGGGAAAGAAAGCCCAAAAAAAGCCCACAGAAAGGGGAAAGAAAGCCCAAAGAAAGGGGAAAGAAAGCCTAAAGAAAGCCCATAGAAAGCCCAAAGAAAGCCCAAAGAAAGCCCAAACAAATCCCAAAGAAAGCCCAAAGAAAGGGGAAAGAAAGCCCAAAGAAAGGGGAAAGAAAGCCCAAAGAAAGGGGAAAGAAAGCCCAAAGAAAGGGGAAAGAAAGCCCAAAGAAAGGAGAAAGAAAGCCCAAAGAAATGGGAAAGAAAGCCCAAAGAAAGCCCAAAGAAAGCCCAAAGAAAGCCCAAGGAAAGACCAAAGAAAGGGGAAAGAAAGCCCAAAGAAAGGGGGGAAAAAGCCCAAAGAAAGCCCAAAGAAAGCCCACAGAAAGGGGAAAGAAAGCCCAAAGAAAGGGGAAAGAAAGCCCAAAGAAAGCCCAAAGAAAGCCCAAAGAAAGCCCAAAGAAAGCCCAAAGAAAGGGGAAAGAAAGCCCAAAGAAAGGGGAAAGAAAGCCCAAAGAAAGGGGAATGACAGCCCAAAGAAAGGGGAAAGAAAGCCCAAAGAAAGGAGAAAGAAAGCCCAAAGAAAGAGGAAAGAAAGCCCAAAGAAAGGGGAAAGAAAGCCCAAGAAAGCTCAAAGATAGCCCAAAGAAATTGGAAAGAAAGGGGAAAGAAAGCCCAAAGAAAGCCCAAAGAAAGCCCAAGGAAAGCCCAAAGAAAGGGGAAAGAAAGCCCAAAGAAAGGGGAAAGAAAGCCCAAAGAAAGCCCAAAGAAAGGGGAAAGAAAGCCCAAAGAAAGGGGAAACAAAGACCAAAGAAAGGGGAAAGAAAGGGGAAAGAAAGCCCAAAGAAAGGGGAAAGAAAGGGGAAAGAAAGCCTAAAGAAAGCCCAAAGAAAGGGGAAAGAAAGCCCAAAGAAACCCCAAAGAAAGGGGAAAGAAAGCCCAAAGAAACCCCAAAGAAAGGGGAAAGAAAGCCCAAAGAAAGGGGAAAGAAAGCCCAAGGTAAGGGGAAAGAAAGCCCAAAGAAAGGGGAAATAAAGCCCAAAGAAAGGGGAAAGAAAGCCCAAAGAAAGGGGGAAGAAAGCCCAAAGAAAGCCCAAAGAAAGGGGAAAGAAAGCCCAAGGAAAGGGGAAAGAAAGCCCAAAGAAAGGGGAAATAAAGCCCAAAGAAAGGGGAAAGAAAGCCCAAAGAACGGGGGAAGAAAGCCCAAAGAAAGCCCAAAGAAAGGGGAAAGAAAGGGGAAAGAAAGCCCAAAGAAAGCCCAAAGAAAGCCCAAATAAAGGGGAAAGAAAGCCCAAAGAAAGCCCAAAGAAATGGGAAAGAAAGCGCAAATAAAGCCCAAAGAAAGGGGAAAGAAAGCCCAGAGAAAGGGGAAAGAAAACCCTAAGAAAGGGGAAAGAAAGCCCAAAGAAAGGGGAAAGACAGCCCAAAGAAAGCCCAAAGAAAGGGGAAAGAAAGCTCAAAGAAAGGCCAAGGAAAGGGGAAAGAAAGCCCAAAGAAAGGGGAAAGAAAGCCCAAAGAAAGGGGAAAGAAAGCCCAAAGAAAGGGGAAAGAAAGCCCAGAGAAAGCCCAAAGAAAGCCCAAAGAAAGCCCAAAGAAAAGGGAAAGAAAGCCCAAAGAAAGGGGAAAGAAAGCCCAAAGAAAGGGGAAAGAAAGCCCAAAGAAAGGGGAATGACAACCCAAAGATAGGGGAAAGAAAGCCCAAAGAAAGGGGAAAGAAAGCCCAAAGAAAGGGGAAAGAAAGCCCAAAGAAAGGGGAAAGAAAGCCTAAAGAAAGCCCAAAGAAAGCCCAAACAAATCCCAAAGAAAGCCCAAAGAAAGCCCAAAGAAAGGGGAAAGAAAGCGCAAAGAAAGGGGAAAGAAAGCCCAAAGAAAGGAGAATGACAGCCCAAAGAAAGGGGAAAGAAAGCCCAAAGAAAGGGGAAAGAAAGCCCAAAGAAAGGGGAAAGAAAGCCCAAGGAAAGGGGAAAGAAAGCCCAAAGAAATGGGAAAGAAAGCTCAAAGAAAGGGGAATGACAGCCCAAGGAAAGGGTAAAGAAAGCCCAAAGAAAGGGGAAAGAAAGCCCAAAGAAAGGGGAAAGAAAGCCCAAAGAAACCCCAAAGAAAGCCCACAGAAAGTGGAAAGAAAGGGGAAAGAAAGCCCAAAGAAAGCCCAAGAAAAGCCCAAAGAAAGCGGAAAGAAAGCCCAAAGAAAGGGGAAAGAAAGCCCAAAGAAAGCCCAAAGAAAGCCCACAGAAAGGGGAAAGAAAGCCCACAGAAATGGGAAAGAAAGCCCAAAGAAAGGGGAAAGAAAGCCCAGAGAAAGCCAAAAGAAAGCCCAAAGAAAGGGGAATGACAGCCCAGAGAAAGGGGAAAGAAGGCCCAAAGAAAGGGGACAGAAAGCCCAAAGAAAGGGGAAAGAAAGCCCAAAGAAAGGGGAAAGAAAGCCCAAAGAAAGGGGAAAGAAAGCCCAAAGAAAGCTCAAAGAAAGCCCAATGAAAGTGGAAAGAAAGGGGAAAGAAAACCCAAAGAAAGCCCAAGGAAAGACCAAAGAAAGGGGAAAGAAAGCCCAAAGAAAGTGGAAAAAAGCCCATAGAAAGCCCAAAGAAAGCCCAAAGAAAGCCCACAGAAAGGGGAAAGAAAGCCCAAAGAAAGGGGAAAGAAAGCCCAAAGAAAGCCCAAAGAAAGCCCAAAGAAAGCCCAAAGAAAGGGGAAAGAAAGCCCAAAGAAAGGGGAAAGAAAGCCCAAAGAAAGGGGAATGACAGCCCAAAGAAAGGGGAAAGAAAGCCCAAAGAAAGGAGAAAGAAAGCCCAAAGAAAGGGGAAAGAAAGCCCAAAGAAAGGGGGAAGAAAGCCCAAGAATGCCCAAAGATAGCCCAAAGAAATTGGAAAGAAAGGGGAAAGAAAGCCCAAAGAAAGCCCAAAGAAAGCCCAAGGAAAGCCCAAAGAAAGGGGAAAGAAAGCCCAAAGAAAGGGGAAAGAAAGCCCAAAGAAAGCCCAAAGAAATGGGAAAGAAAGCCCAAAGAAAGGGGAAACAAAGCCCAAAGAAATGGGAAAGAAAGGGGAAAGAAACCCCAAAGAAAGGGTAAAGAAAGGGGAAAGAAAGCCCAAAGAAACCCCAAAGAAAGGGGAAAGAAAGCCCAAAGAAACCCCAAAGAAAGGGGAAAGAAAGCCCAAAGAAACCCCAAAGAAAGGGGAAAGAAAGCCCAAAGAAAGGGGAAATAAAGCCCAAAGAAAGGGGAAAGAAAGCCCAAAGAAAGGGTAAAGAAAGGGGAAAGAAAGCCCAAAGAAAGCCCAAAGAAAGCCCAAAGAAAGGGGAAAGAAAGCCCAAAGAAAGCCCAAAGAAATGGGAAAGAAAGCGCAAAGAAAGCCCAAAGAAAGGGGAAAGAAAGCCCAAAGAAAGGGGAAAGAAAACCCAAAGAAAGGGGAAAGAAAGCCCAAAGAAAGGGGAAAGAAAGCCCAAAGAAAGGGGAAAGAAAGCCCAAAGAAAGGGGAAAGAAAGCCCAAAGAAAGCCCAAAGAAAGTGGAAAGAAAGGGGAAAGAAAACCCAAAGAAAGCCTAAGGGAAGACCAAAGAAAGGGGAAAGAAAGCCCAAAGAAAGGGGAAAAAAAGCCCAAAGAAAGCCCAAAGAAAGCCCAAAGAAAGCCCACAGAAAGGGGAAAGAAAGCCCAAAGAAAGGGGAAAGAAAGCCCAAAGAAAGGGGAAAGAAAGCCCAAAGAAAGGGGAATGACAGCCCAAAGAAAGGGGAAAGAAAGCCCAAAGAAAGGAGAAAGAAAGCCCAAAGAAAGGGGAAAGAAAGCCCAAAGAAAGGGGAAAGAACCCCAAGAAAGCCCAAAAATAGCCCAAAGAAATTGGAAAGAAAGGGGGAAGAAAGCCCAAAGAAAGCCCAAAGAAACCCCAAGGAAAGCCCAAAGAAAGGGGAAAGAAAGCCCAAAGAAAGGGGAAAGAAAGCCCAAAGAAAGGGGAAACAAAGCCCAAAGAAAGGGGAAAGAAAGGGGAAAGAAAGCCCAAAGAAAGGGGAAAGAAAGGGGAAAGAAAGCCCAAAGAAAGCCCAAAGAAAAGGGAAAGAAAGCCCAAAGAAACCCCAAAGAAAGGGGAAAGAAAGCCCAAGGAAAGGGGAAAGAAAGCATAAAGAAATGTGAAATAAAGCCCAAAGAAAGGGGAAAGAAAGCCCAAAGAAAGGGGGAAGAAAGCCCAAAGAAAGCCCAAAGAAAGCCCAAAGAAAGGGGAAAGAAAGGGGAAAGAAAGCCCAAAGAAAGCCCAAAGAAAGCCCAAAGAAAGGGGAAAGAAAGCCCAAAGAAAGCCCAAAGAAATGGGAAAGAAAGCGCAAAGAAAGCCCAAAGAAAGGGGAAAGAAAGCCCAAAGAAAGTGGAAAGAAAACCCAAAGAAAGGGGAAAGAAAGCCCAAAGAAAGGGGAAAGACAGCCAAAAGAAAGCCCAAAGAAAGGGGAAAGAAAGCCCAAAGAAAGGGGAAAGAAAGCTCAAAGAAAGGCAAAAGAAAGGGGAAAGAAAGCCCAAAGAAAGGGGAAAGAAAGCCCAAAGAAAGGGGAAAGAAAGCCCAAAGAAAGGGGAAAGAAAGCCCAAAGAAAGGGGAAAGAAAGCCCAGAGAAAGCCCAAAGAAAGCCCAAAGAAAGCCCAAAGAAAAGGGAAAGAAAGCCCAAAGAAAGGGGAAAGAAAGCCCAAAGAAAGGGGAATGACAGCCCAAAGATAGGGGAAAGAAAGCCCAAAGAAAGGGGAAAGAAAGCCCAAGGAAAGGGGAAAGAAAGCCCAAAGAAAGGGGAAAGAAAGCCCAAAGAAAGGGGAAAGAAAGCCCAAAAAAAGCCCAAAGAAAGCCCAAAGAAAGTGGAAAGAAAGGGGAAAGAAAACCCTAAGAAAGCCCAAAGAAAGCCCAAGGAAAACCCAAAGAAAGGGGAAAGAAAGCCCAAAGAAAGGGGAAAGAAAGCCCAAAAAAAGCCCACAGAAAGGGGAAAGAAAGCCCAAAGAAAGGGGAAAGAAAGCCTAAAGAAAGCCCAAAGAAAGCCTAAAGAAAGCCCAAAGAAAGCCCAAAGAAATCCCAAAGAAAGCCCAAAGAAAGCCCAAAGAAAGGGGAAAGAAAGCCCAAAGAAAGGGGAAAGAAAGCCCAAGGAAAGGAGAATGACAGCCCAAAGAAAGGGGAAAGAAAGCCCAAAGAAAGGGGAAAGAAAGCCCAAAGAAAGGGGAAAGAAAGCCCAAAGAAAGGGGAAAGAAAGCCCAAGAAAGCCCAAAGATAGCCCAAAGAAATTGGAAAGAAAGGGGAAAGAAAGCCCAAAGAAAGCCCAAAGAAAGTCCAAAGAAAGCCCACAGAAAGGGGAAAGAAAGCCCAAAGAAAGGGGAAAGAAAGCCCAAAGAAAGCCCAAAGAAAGCAAAAAGAAAGGGCAAAGAAAGCCAAAAGAATGGGGAAAGAAAGCCCAAAGAAAGGGGAAACAAAGCCCAAAGAAAGGGGAAAGAAAGGGGAAAGAAAGCCCAAAGAAAGGGGAAAGAAAGGGGAAAGAAAGCCCAAAGAAAGCCCAAAGAAAGGGGAAAGAAAGCCCAAAGAAACCCCAAAGAAAGGGGAAAGAAAGCCCAAAGAAACCCTAAAGAAAGGGGAAAGAAAGCCCAAAGAAAGGGGAAAGAAAGTCCATGGAAAGGGGAAAGAAAGCCCAAAGAAAGGGGAAATAAAGCCCAAAGAAAGGGGAAAGAAAGCCCAAAGAAAGGGGGAAGAAAGCCCAAAGAAAGCCCAAAGAAAGCCCAAAGAAAGGGGAAAGAAAGGGGAAAGAAAGCCCAAAGAAAGCCCAAAGAAAGCCCAAAGAAAGGGGAAAGAAAGCCCAAAGAAAGCCCAAAGAAATGGGAAAGAAAGCGCAAAGAAAGCCCAAAGAAAGGGGAAAGAAAGCCCAAAGAAAGGGGAAAGAAAACCCAAAGAAAGGGGAAAGAAAGCCCAAAGAAAGGGGAAAGACAGCCCAAAGAAAGCCCAAAGAAAGGGGAAAGAAAGCCCAAAGAAAGGGGAAAGAAAGCCCAAAGAAAGGGGGAAGAAAGCCCAAACAAAGCCCACAGAAAGGGGAAAGAAAGCCCAAAGAAAGGGGAAAGAAAGCCCAAAGAAAGCCCAAAGAAAGCCCAAAGAAAGGGCAAAGAAAGCCAAAAGAAAGGGGAAAGAAAGCCCAAAGAAAGGGGAAACAAAGCCCAAAGAAAGGGGAAAGAAAGGGGAAAGAAAGCCCAAAGAAAGGGGAAAGAAAGGGGAAAGAAAGCCCAAAGAAAGCCCAAAGAAAGGGGAAAGAAAGCCCAAAGAAACCCCAAAGAAAGGGGAAAGAAAGCCCAAAGAAACCCCAAAGAAAGGGGAAAGAAAGCCCAAAGAAAGGGGAAAGAAAGCCCATGGAAAGGGGAAAGAAAGCCCAAAGAAAGGGGAAATAAAGCCCAAAGAAAGGGGAATGACAGCCCAAAGAAAGGGGAATGACAGCCCAAAGATAGGGGAAAGAAAGCCCAAAGAAAGGGGAAAGGAAGCCCAAAGAAAGGGGAAAGAAAGCCCAAAGAAAGGGGAAAGAAAGCCCAAAGAAAGGGGAAAGAAAGCCCAAAAAAAGCAAAAAGAAAGCCCAAAGAAAGTGGAAAGAAAGGGGAAAGAAAACCCAAAGAAAGCCCAAAGAAAACCCAAGGAAAGCCCAAAGAAAGGGGAAAGAAAGCCCAAAGAAATCCCAAAGAAAGCCCAAAGAAATCCCAAAGAAAGGGGAAAGAAAGCCCAAAGAAAGGGGAAAGAAAGCCTAAAGAAAGCCCAAAGAAAGCCTAAAGAAAGCCCAAAGAAAGCCCAAAGAAATCCCAAAGAAAGCCCAAAGAAAGCCCAAAGAAAGGGGAAAGAAAGCCCAAAGAAAGGGGAAAGAAAGCCCAAAGAAAGGGGAATGACAGCCCAAAGAAAGGGGAAAGAAAGCCCAAAGAAAGGGGAAAGAAAGCCCAAAGAAAGGGGAAAGAAATCCCAAAGAAATGGAAAAGAAAGCCCAAAGAAAGGGGAATGACAGCCCAAGGAAAGGGGAAAGAAAGCCCAAAGAAAGGGGAAAGAAAGCCCAAGGAAAGGGGAAAGAAAGCCCAAAGAAAGGGGAAAGAAAACCCAAAGAAAGCCCAAAGAAAGCCTAAGGGAAGACCAAAGAAAGGGGAAAGAAAGCCCAAAGAAAGGGGAAAAAAAGCCCAAAGAAAGCCCAAAGAAAGCCCAAAGAAAGCCCACAGAAAGGGGAAAGAAAGCCCAAAGAAAGGGGAAAGAAAGCCCAAAGAAAGCCCAAAGAAAGCCCAAAGAAAGCCCAAGGAAAGACCAAAGAAAGGGGAAAGAAAGCCCAAAGAAAGGGGAAAGAAAGCCCAAAGAAAGCCCAAAGAAAGCCCAAAGAAAGCCCAAAGAAAGCCCAAAGAAAGGGGAAAGAAAGGGGAAAGAAAGCCCACAGAAAGGGGAAAGAAAGCCCAAAGAAAGGGGAATGACAGCCCAAAGAAAGGGGAAAGAAAGCCCAAAGAAAGGAGAAAGAAAGCCCAAAGAAACGGGAAAGAAAGCCCAAAGAAAGGGGAAAGAAAGCCCAAAAAAAGCCCAAAGAAAGCCCAAAGAAAGTGGAAAGAAAGGGGAAAGAAAACCCAAAGAAAGCCCAAAGAAAGCCCAAGGAAAGCCCAAAGAAAGGGGAAAGAAAGCCCAAAGAAAGGGGAAAGAAAGCCCAAAAAAAGCCCAAAGAAAGGGGAAAGAAAGCCCAAAGAAAGGGGAAACAAAGCCCAAAGAAAGGGGAAAGAAAGGGGAAAGAAACCCCAAAGAAAGGGTAAACAAAGGGGAAAGAAAGCCCAAAGAAAGCCCAAAGAAAGGGGAAAGAAAGCCCAAAGAAAGCCCAAAGAAAGGGGAAAGAAAGCCCAAAGAAACCCCAAAGAAAGGGGAAAGAAAGCCCAAACAAAGGGGAAAGAAAGCCCAAGGAAAGGGGAAAGAAAGCCCAAAGAAAGGGGGAAGAAAGCCCAAAGAAAGCCCAAAGAAAGGGGAAAGAAAGGGGAAAGAAAGCCCAAAGAAAGCCTAAAGAAAGCCCAAAGAAAGCCCAAAGAAAGCCCAAAGAAAGGGGAAAGAAAGCCCAAAGAAAGCCCACAGAAAAGGGAAAGAAAGCCCAAAGAAAGGGGAAAGAAAGCCCAAAGAAATCCCAAAGAAAGCCCAAAGAAATCCCAAAGAAAGGGGAAAGAAAGCCCAAAGAAAGGGGAAAGAAAGCCCAGAGAAAGCCCAAAGAAAGCCCAAAGAAAGCCCAAAGAAAAGGGAAAGAAAGCCCAAAGAAAGGGGAAAGAAAGCCCAAAGAAAGGGGAATGACAGCCCAAAGATAGGGGAAAGAAAGCCCAAAGAAAGGGGAAAGGCAGCCCAAAGAAAGGGGAAAGAAAGCCCAAAGAAAGGGGAAAGAAAGCCCAAAGAAAGGGGAAAGAAAGCCCCAAAAAAGCACAAAGAAAGCCCAAAGAAAGTGGAAAGAAAGGGGAAAGAAAACCCAAAGAAAGCCCAAAGAAAGCCCAAGGAAAACCCAAAGAAAGGAGAAAGAAAGCCCAAAGAAAGGGGAAAGAAAGCCCAAAAAAAGCCCACAGAAAGGGGAAAGAAAACCCAAAGAAAGGGGAAAGAAAGCCTAAAGAAAGCCCAAAGAAAGCCTAAAGAAAGCCCAAAGAAAGCCCAAGGAAATCCCAAAGAAAGCCCAAAGAAAGCCCAAAGAAAGGGGAAAGAAAGCCCAAGGAAAGGGGAAAGAAAGCCCAAAGAAAGGGGAATGACAGCCCAAGGAAAGGGGAAAGAAAGCCCAAAGAAAGGGGAAAGAAAGCCCAAAGAAAGGGGAAAGAAAGCCCAAAGAAATGAGAAAGGAAGCCCAAAGAAAGCCCAAAGAAAGCCCAAAGAAAGTGGAAAGAAAGGGGAAAGAAAACCCAAAGAAAGCCCAAAGAAAGCCCAAAGAAAGCCCAAGGAAAGACCAAAGAAAGGGGAAAGAAAGCCCAAAGAAAGGGGGGAAAAAGCCCAAAGAAAGCCCAAAGAAAGCCCACAGAAAGGGGAAAGAAAGCCCAAAGAAAGGGGAAAGAAAGCCCAAAGAAAGCCCAAAGAAAGCCCAAAGAAAGCCCAAAGAAAGCCCAAAGAAAGGGGAAAGAAAGCCCAAAGAAAGGGGAAAGAAAGCCCAAAGAAAGGGGAATGACAGCCCAAAGAAAGGGGAAAGAAAGCCCAAAGAAAGGAGAAAGAAAGCCCAAAGAAAGGGGAAAGAAAGCCCAAAGAAAGGGGAAAGAAAGCCCAAGAAAGCCCAAAGATAGCCCAAAGAAATTGGAAAGAAAGGGGAAAGAAAGCCCAAAGAAATCCCAAAGAAAGCCCAAGGAAAGCCCAAAGAAAGGGGAAAGAAAGCCCAAAGAAAGGGGAAAGAAAGCCCAAAGAAAGCCCAAAGAAAGAGGAAAGAAAGCCCAAAGAAAGGGGAAACAAAGACCAAAGAAAGGGGAAAGAAAGCCCAAAGAAAGGGGAAAGAAAGGGGAAAGAAAGCCTAAAGAAAGCCCAAAGAAAGGGGAAAGAAAGCCCAAAGAAACCCCAAAGAAAGGGGAAAGAAAGCCCAAAGAAACCCCAAAGAAAGGGGAAAGAAAGCCCAAAGAAAGGGGAAAGAAAGCCCAAGGAAAGGGGAAAGAAAGCCCAAAGAAAGGGGAAATAAAGCCCAAAGAAAGGGGAAAGAAATCCCAAAGAAAGAGGAAAGAAAGGGGAAAGAAAGCCCAAAGAAAGGGGAAATAAAGCCCAAAGAAAGGGGAAAGAAAGCCCAAAGAAAGGGGGAAGAAAGCCCAAAGAAAGCCCAAAGAAAGGGGAAAGAAAGGGGAAAGAAAGCCCAAAGAAAGCCCAAAGAAAGCCCAAAGAAAGGGGAAAGAAAGCCCAAAGAAAGCCCAAAGAAATGGGAAAGAAAGCGCAAATAAAGCCCAAAGAAAGGGGAAAGAAAGCCCAAAGAAAGGGGAAAGAAAACCCAAAGAAAGGGGAAAGAAAGCCCAAAGAAAGGGGAAAGACAGCCCAAAGAAAGCCCAAAGAATGGGGAAAGAAAGCCCAAAGAAAGGGGAAAGAAAGCTCAAAGAAAGGCCAAGGAAAGGGGAAAGAAAGCCCAAAGAAAGGGGAAAGAAAGCCCAAAGAAAGGGGAAAGAAAGCCCAAAGAAAGGGGAAAGAAAGCCCAGAGAAAGCCCAAAGAAAGCCCAAAGAAAGCCCAAAGAAAAGGGAAAGAAAGCCCAAAGAAAGGGGAAAGAAAGCCCAAAGAAAGGGGAATGAAAGCCCAAAGAAAGGGGAAAGAAAGCCCAAAAAAAGCCCAAAGAAAGCCCAAAGAAAGTGGAAAGAAAGGGGAAAGAAAACCCAAAGAAAGCCCAAAGAAAGCCCAAGGAAAGCCCAAAGAAAGGGGAAAGAATGCCCAAAGAAAGGGGAAAGAAAGCCCAAAAAAAGCCCACAGAAAGGGGAAAGAAAGCCCAAAGAAAGGGGAAAGAAAGCCTAAAGAAAGCCCATAGAAAGCCCAAAGAAAGCCCAAAGAAAGCCCAAACAAATCCCAAAGAAAGCCCAAAGAAAGGGGAAAGAAAGCCAAAGAAAGGGGAAAGAAAGCCCAAAGAAAGGGGAAAGAAAGCCCAAAGAAAGGGGAAAGAAAGCCCAAAGAAAGGAAAAAGAAAGCCCAAAGAAATGGGAAAGAAAGCCCAAAGAAAGCCCAAAGAAAGCCCAAAGAAAGCCCAAGGAAAGACCAAAGAAAGGGGAAAGAAAGCCCAAAGAAAGGGGGGAAAAAGCCCAAAGAAAGCCCAAAGAAAGCCCACAGAAAGGGGAAAGAAAGCCCAAAGAAAGGGGAAAGAAAGCCCAAAGAAAGCCCAAAGAAAGCCCAAAGAAAGCCCAAAGAAAGGGGAAAGAAAGCCCAAAGAAAGGGGAAAGAAAGCCCAAAGAAAGGGGAATGACAGCCCAAAGAAAGGGGAAAGAAAGCCCAAAGAAAGGAGAAAGAAAGCCCAAAGAAAGGGGTAAGAAAGCCCAAAGAAAGGGGAAAGAAAGCCCAAGAAAGCTCAAAGATAGCCCAAAGAAATTGGAAAGAAAGGGGAAAGAAAGCACAAAGAAAGCCCAAAGAAAGCCCAAGGAAAGCCCAAAGAAAGGGGAAAGAAAGCCCAAAGAAAGGGGAAAGAAAGCCCAAAGAAAGCCCAAAGAAAGGGGAAAGAAAGCCCAAAGAAAGGGGAAACAAAGACCAAAGAAAGTGGAAAGAAAGGGGAAAGAAAGCCCAAAGAAAGGGGAAAGAAAGGGGAAAGAAAGCCTAAAGAAAGCCCAAAGAAAGGGGAAAGAAAGCCCAAAGAAACCCCAAAGAAAGGGGAAAGAAAGCCCAAAGAAACCCCAAAGAAAGGGGAAAGAAAGCCCAAAGAAAGGGGAAAGAAAGCCCAAGGTAAGGGGAAAGAAAGCCCAAAGAAAGGGGAAATAAAGCCCAAAGAAAGGGGAAAGAAAGCCCAAAGAAAGGGGGAAGAAAGCCCAAAGAAAGCCCAAAGAAAGGGGAAAGAAAGCCCAAGGAAAGGGGAAAGAAAGCCCAAAGAAAGGGGAAATAAAGCCCAAAGAAAGGGGAAAGAAAGCCCAAAGAACGGGGGAAGAAAGCCCAAAGAAAGCCCAAAGAAAGGGGAAAGAAAGGGGAAAGAAAGCCCAAAGAAAGCCCAAAGAAAGCCCAAAGAAAGGGGAAAGAAAGCCCAAAGAAAGCCCAAAGAAATGGGAAAGAAAACGCAAATAAAGCCCAAAGAAAGGGGAAAGAAAGCCCAGAGAAAGGGGAAAGAAAACCCTAAGAAAGGGGAAAGAAAGCCCAAAGAAAGGGGAAAGACAGCCCAAAGAAAGCCCAAAGAAAGGGGAAAGAAAGCTCAAAGAAAGGCCAAGGAAAGGGGAAAGAAAGCCCAAAGAAAGGGGAAAGAAAGCCCAAAGAAAGGGGAAAGAAAGCCCAAAGAAAGGGGAAGGAAAGCCCAGAGAAAGCCCAAAGAAAGCCCAAAGAAAGCCCAAAGAAAAGGGAAAGAAAGCCCAAAGAAAGGGGAAAGAAAGCCCAAAGAAAGGGGAAAGAAAGCCCAAAGAAAGGGGAATGACAACCCAAAGATAGGGGAAAGAAAGCCCAAAGAAAGGGGAAAGAAAGCCCAAAGAAAGGGGAAAGAAAGCCCAAAGAAAGGGGAATGAAAGCCCAAAGAAAGGGGAAAGAAAGCCCAAAAAAAGCCCAAAGAAAGCCCAAAGAAAGTGGAAAGAAAGGGGAAAGAAAACCCAAAGAAAGCCCAAAGAAAGACCAAGGAAAGCCCAAAGAAAGGGGAAAGAAAGCCCAAAGAAAGGGGAAAGAAAGCCCAAAAAAAGCCCACAGAAAGGGGAAAGAAAGCCCAAAGAAAGGGGAAAGAAAGCCTAAAGAAAGCCCAAAGAAAGCCTAAAGAAAGCCCAAAGAAAGCCCAAACAAATCCCAAAGAAAGCCCAAAGAAAGCCCAAAGAAAGGGGAAAGAAAGCGCAAAGAAAGGGGAAAGAAAGCCCAAAGAAAGGAGAATGACAGCCCAAAGAAAGGGGAAAGAAAGCCCAAAGAAAGGGGAAAGAAAGCCCAAAGAAAGGGGAAAGAAAGCCCAAGGAAAGGGGAAAGAAAGCCCAAAGAAATGGGAAAGAAAGCCCAAAGAAAGGGGAATGACAGCCCAAGGAAAGGGTAAAGAAAGCCCAAAGAAAGGGGAAAGAAAGCCCAAAGAAAGGGGAAAGAAAGCCCAAAGAAACCCCAAAGAAAGCCCACAGAAAGTGGAAAGAAAGGGGAAAGAAAGCCCAAAGAAAGCCCAAGAAAAGCCCAAAGAAAGGGGAAAGAAAGCCCAAAGAAAGGGGAAAGAAAGCCCAAAGAAAGCCCAAAGAAAGCCCACAGAAAGGGGAAAGAAAGCCCAAAAAAGGGGAAAGAAAGCCCAGAGAAAGCCAAAAGAAAGCCCAAAGAAAGGGGAATGACAGCCCAGAGAAAGGGGAAAGAAGGCCCAAAGAAAGGGGACAGAAAGCCCAAAGAAAGGGGAAAGAAAGCCCAAAGAAAGGGGAAAGAAAGCCCAAAGAAAGGGGAAAGAAAGCCCAAAGAAAGGGGAAAGAAAGCCCAAAGAAAGCTCAAAGAAAGCCCAATGAAAGTGGAAAGAAAGGGGAAAGAAAACCCAAAGAAAGCCCAAGGAAAGACCAAAGAAAGGGGAAAGAAAGCCCAAAGAAAGTGGAAAAAAGCCCATAGAAAGCCCAAAGAAAGCCCAAAGAAAGCCCACAGAAAGGGGAAAGAAAGCCCAAAGAAAGGGGAAAGAAAGCCCAAAGAAAGCCCAAAGAAAGCCCAAAGAAAGGGGAAAGAAAGCCCAAAGAAAGGGGAAAGAAAGCCCAAAGAAAGGGGAATGACAGCCCAAAGAAAGGGGAAAGAAAGCCCAAAGAAAGGAGAAAGAAAGCCCAAAGAAAGGGGAAAGAAAGCCCAAAGAAAGGGGAAAGAAAGCCCAAGAATGCCCAAAGATAGCCCAAAGAAATTGGAAAGAAAGGGGAAAGAAAGCCCAAAGAAAGCCCAAAGAAAGCCCAAGGAAAGCCCAAAGAAAGGGGAAAGAAAGCCCAAAGAAAGGGGAAAGAAAGCCCAAAGAAAGCCCAAAGAAAGGGGAAAGAAAGCCCAAAGAAAGGGGAAACAAAGCCCAAAGAAAGGGGAAAGAAAGGGGAAAGAAACCCCAAAGAAAGGGTAAAGAAAGGGGAAAGAAAGCCCAAAGAAACCCCAAAGAAAGGGGAAAGAAAGCCCAAAGAAACCCCAAAGAAAGGGGAAAGAAAGCCCAAAGAAACCCCAAAGAAAGGGGAAAGAAAGCCCAAAGAAAGGGGAAATAAAGCCCAAAGAAAGGGGAAAGAAAGCCCAAAGAAAGGGGAAAGAAAGGGGAAAGAAAGCCCAAAGAAAGCCCAAAGAAAGCCCAAAGAAAGGGGAAAGAAAGCCCAAAGAAAGCCCAAAGAAATGGGAAAGAAAGCGCAAAGAAAGCCCAAAGAAAGAGGAAAGAAAGCCCAAAGAAAGGGGAAAGAAAACCCAAAGAAAGGGGAAAGAAAGCCCAAAGAAAGGGGAAAGAAAGCCCAAAGAAAGGGGAAAGAAAGCCCAAAGAAAGGGGAAAGAAAGCCCAAAGAAAGCCCAAAGAAAGTGGAAAGAAAGGGGAAAGAAAACCCAAAGAAAGCCTAAGGGAAGACCAAAGAAAGGGGAAAGAAAGCCCAAAGAAAGGGGAAAAAAAGCCCAAAGAAAGCCCAAAGAAAGCCCAAAGAACGCCCACAGAAAGGGGAAAGAAAGCCCAAAGAAAGGGGAAAGAAAGCCCAAAGAAAGGGGAAAGAAAGCCCAAAGAAAGGGGAATGACAGCCCAAAGAAAGGGGAAAGAAAGCCCAAAGAAAGGAGAAAGAAAGCCCAAAGAAAGGGGAAAGAAAGCCCAAAGAAAGGGGAAAGAACCCCAAGAAAGCCCAAAAATAGCCCAAAGAAATTGGAAAGAAAGGGGGAAGAAAGCCCAAAGAAAGCCCAAAGAAAGCCCAAGGAAAGCCCAAAGAAAGGGGAAAGAAAGCCCAAAGAAAGGGGAAAGAAAGCCCAAAGAAAGGGGAAACAAAGCCCAAAGAAAGGGGAAAGAAAGGGGAAAGAAAGCCCAAAGAAAGGGGAAAGAAAGGGGAAAGAAAGCCCAAAGAAAGCCCAAAGAAAAGGGAAAGAAAGCCCAAAGAAACCCCAAAGAAAGGGGAAAGAAAGCCCAAGGAAAGGGGAAAGAAAGCATAAAGAAAGGTGAAATAAAGCCCAAAGAAAGGGGAAAGAAAGCCCAAAGAAAGGGGGAAGAAAGCCCAAATAAAGCCCAAAGAAAGCCCAAAGAAAGGGGAAAGAAAGGGGAAAGAAAGCCCAAAGAAAGCCCAAAGAAAGCCCAAAGAAAGCCCAAAGAAAGGGGAAAGAAAGCCCAAAGAAAGCCCAAAGAAATGGGAAAGAAAGCTCAAAGAAAGCCCAAAGAAAGGGGAAAGAAAGCCCAAAGAAAGGGGAAAGAAAGCCCAAAGAAAGGGGAAAGACAGCCAAAAGAAAGCCCAAAGAAAGGGGAAAGAAAGCCCAAAGAAAGGGGAAAGAAAGCTCAAAGAAAGGCCAAAGAAAGGGGAAAGAAAGCCCAAAGAAAGGGGAAAGAAAGCCCAAAGAAAGGGGAAAGAAAGCCCAAAGAAAGGGGAAAGAAAGCCCAAAGAAAGGGGAAAGAAAGCCCAGAGAAAGCCCAAAGAAAGCCCAAAGAAAGCCCAAAGAAAAGGGAAAGAAAGCCCAAAGAAAGGGGAAAGAAAGCCCAAAGAAAGGGGAATGACAGCCCAAAGATAGGGGAAAGAAAGCCCAAAGAAAGGGGAAAGAAAGCCCAAGGAAAGGGGAAAGAAAGCCCAAAGAAAGGGGAAAGAAAGCCCAAAGAAAGGGGAAAGAAAGCCCAAAAAAAGCCCAAAGAAAGCCCAAAGAAAGTGGAAAGAAAGGGGAAAGAAAACCCTAAGAAAGCCCAAAGAAAGCCCAAGGAAAACCCAAAGAAAGGGGAAAGAAAGCCCAAAGAAAGGGGAAAGAAAGCCCAAAAAAAGCCCACAGAAAGGGGAAAGAAAGCCCAAAGAAAGGGGAAAGAAAGCCTAAAGAAAGCCCAAAGAAAGCCTAAAGAAAGCCCAAAGAAAGCCCAAAGAAATCCCAAAGAAAGCCCAAAGAAAGCCCAAAGAAAGGGGAAAGAAAGCCCAAAGAAAGGGGAAAGAAAGCCCAAGGAAAGGAGAATGACAGCCCAAAGAAAGGGGAAAGAAAGCCCAAAGAAAGGGGAAAGAAAGCCAAAAGAATGGGGAAAGAAAGCCCAAAGAAAGGGGAAAGAAAGCCCAAAGAAAGCCCAAAGAAAGCAAAAAGAAAGGGCAAAGAAAGCCAAAAGAATGGGGAAAGAAAGCCCAAAGAAAGGGGAAACAAAGCCCAAAGAAAGGGGAAAGAAAGGGGAAAGAAAGCCCAAAGAAAGGGGAAAGAAAGGGGAAAGAAAGCCCAAAGAAAGCCCAAAGAAAGGGGAAAGAAAGCCCAAAGAAACCCCAAAGAAAGGGGAAAGAAAGCCCAAAGAAACCCTAAAGAAAGGGGAAAGAAAGCCCAAAGAAAGGGGAAAGAAAGCCCATGGAAAGGGGAAAGAAAGCCCAAAGAAAGGGGAAATAAAGCCCAAAGAAAGGGGAAAGAAAGCCCAAAGAAAGGGGGAAGAAAGCCCAAAGAAAGCCCAAAGAAAGCCCAAAGAAACGGGAAAGAAAGGGGAAAGAAAGCCCAAAGAAAGGGGAAAGAAAGGGGAAAGAAAGCCCAAAGAAAGCCCAAAGAAAGGGGAAAAAAAGCCCAAAGAAAGCCAAAGAAAGCCCAAAGAAAGCCCACAGAAAGGGGAAAGAAAGCCCAAAGAAAAGGGAAAGAAAGCCCAAAGAAAGCCCAAAGAAAGCCCAAAGAAAGCCCAAAGAAAGGGGAAAGAAAGCCCAAGGAAAGGGGAAAGAAAGCCCAAAGAAATGGGAAAGAAAGCCCAAAGAAAGGGGAATGACAGCCCAAGGAAAGGGTAAAGAAAGCCAAAGAAAGGGGAAAGAAAGCCCAAAGAAAGGGGAAAGAAAGCCCAAAGAAACCCCAAAGAAAGCCCAAAGAAAGCCCACAGAAAGGGGAAAGAAAGCCCAAAGAAAGCCCAAGAAAAGCCCAAAGAAAGGGGAAAGAAAGCCCAAAGAAAGGGGAAAGAAAGCCCAAAGAAAGCCCAAAGAAAGCCCACAGAAAGGGGAAAGAAAGCCCAAAGAAAGGGGAAAGAAAGCCCAGAGAAAGCCAAAAGAAAGCCAAAGAAAGGGGAATGACAGCCCAGAGAAAGGGAAAGAAGGCCCAAAGAAAGGGGACAGAAAGCCCAAAGAAAGGGGAAAGAAAGCCAAAGAAAGGGGAAAGAAAGCCCAAAGAAAGGGGAAAGAAAGCCCAAAGAAAGGGAAAGAAAGCCCAAAGAAAGCTCAAAGAAAGCCAATGAAAGTGGAAAGAAAGGGGAAAGAAAACCCAAAGAAAGCCCAAGGAAAGACCAAAGAAAGGGGAAAGAAAGCCCAAAGAAAGTGGAAAAAAGCCCATAGAAAGCCCAAAGAAAGCCCAAAGAAATCCCACAGAAAGGGGAAAGAAAGCCCAAAGAAAGGGGAAAGAAAGCCCAAAGAAAGCCCAAAGAAAACCCAAAGAAAGCCCAAAGAAAGGGGAAAGAAAGCCCAAAGAAAGGGGAAAGAAAGCCCAAAGAAAGGGGAATGACAGCCCAAAGAAAGGGGAAAGAAAGCCCAAAGAAAGGAGAAAGAAAGCCCAAAGAAAGGGGAAAGAAAGCCCAAAGAAAGGGGAAAGAAAGCCCAAGAATGCCCAAAGATAGCCCAAAGAAATTGGAAAGAAAGGGGAAAGAAAGCCCAAAGAAAGCCCAAAGAAAGCCCAAGGAAAGCCCAAAGAAAGGGGAAAGAAAGCCCAAAGAAAGGGGAAAGAAAGCCCAAAGAAAGCCCAAAGAAAGGGGAAAGAAAGCCCAAAGAAAGGGGAAACAAAGCCCAAAGAAAGGGGAAAGAAAGGGGAAAGAAACCCCAAAGAAAGGGTAAAGAAAGGGGAAAGAAAGCCCAAAGAAACCCCAAAGAAAGGGGAAAGAAAGCCCAAAGAAACCCCAAAGAAAGGGGAAAGAAAGCCCAAAGAAACCCCAAAGAAAGGGGAAAGAAAGCCCAAAGAAAGGGGAAATAAAGCCCAAAGAAAGGGGAAAGAAAGCCCAAAGAAAGGGGAAAGAAAGGGAAAGAAAGCCCAAAGAAAGCCCAAGAAAGCCCAAAGAAAGGGGAAAGAAAGCCCAAAGAAAGCCCAAAGAAATGGGAAAGAAAGCGCAAAGAAAGCCCAAAGAAAGGGGAAAGAAAGCCCAAAGAAAGGGGAAAGAAAACCCAAAGAAAGGGGAAAGAAAGCCCAAAGAAAGGGGAAAGAAAGCCCAAAGAAAGGGGAAAGAAAGCCCAAAGAAAGGGGAAAGAAAGCCCAAAGAAAGCCCAAAGAAAGTGGAAAGAAAGGGGAAAGAAAACCCAAAGAAAGCCTAAGGGAAGACCAAAGAAAGGGGAAAGAAAGCCCAAAGAAAGGGGAAAAAAAGCCCAAAGAAACCCCAAAGAAAGGGGAAAGAAAGCCCAAGGAAAGGGGAAAGAAAGCATAAAGAAAGGTGAAATAAAGCCCAAAGAAAGGGGAAAGAAAGCCCAAAGAAAGGGGGAAGAAAGCCCAAATAAAGCCCAAAGAAAGCCCAAAGAAAGGGGAAAGAAAGGGGAAAGAAAGCCCAAAGAAAGCCCAAAGAAAGCCCAAAGAAAGGGGAAAGAAAGCCCAAAGAAAGCCCAAAGAAATGGGAAAGAAAGCTCAAAGAAAGCCCAAAGAAAGGGGAAAGAAAGCCCAAAGAAAGGGGAAAGAAAGCCCAAAGAAAGGGGAAAGAAAGCCCAAAGAAAGGGGAAAGACAGCCAAAAGAAAGCCCAAAGAAAGGGAAAGAAAGCCCAAAGAAAGGGGAAAGAAAGCTCAAAGAAAGGCCAAAGAAAGGGGAAAGAAAGCCCAAAGAAAGGGGAAAGAAAGCCAAAGAAAGGGGAAAGAAAGCCCAAAGAAAGGGAAAGAAAGCCCAAAGAAAGGGGAAAGAAAGCCCAAAGAAAGGGGAAAGAAAGCCCAGAGAAAGCCCAAAGAAAGCCCAAAGAAAGCCCAAAGAAAAGGGAAAGAAAGCCCAAAGAAAGGGGAAAGAAAGCCCAAAGAAAGGGGAATGACAGCCCAAAGATAGGGGAAAGAAAGCCCAAAGAAAGGGGAAAGAAAGCCCAAGGAAAGGGGAAAGAAAGCCCAAAGAAAGGGGAAAGAAAGCCCAAAGAAAGGGGAAAGAAAGCCCAAAAAAAGCCCAAAGAAAGCCCAAAGAAAGTGGAAAGAAAGGGGAAAGAAAACCCTAAGAAAGCCCAAAGAAAGCCCAAGGAAAACCCAAAGAAAGGGGAAAGAAAGCCCAAAGAAAGGGGAAAGAAAGCCCAAAAAAAGCCCACAGAAAGGGAAAGAAAGCCCAAAGAAAGGGGAAAGAAAGCCTAAAGAAAGCCCAAAGAAAGCCTAAAGAAAGCCCAAAGAAAGCCCAAAGAAATCCCAAAGAAAGCCCAAAGAAAGCCCAAAGAAAGGGGAAAGAAAGCCCAAAGAAAGGGGAAAGAAAGCCCAAGGAAAGGAGAATGACAGCCCAAAGAAAGGGGAAAGAAAGCCCAAAGAAAGGGGAAAGAAAGCCCAAAGAAAGGGGAAAGAAAGCCCAAAGAAAGGGGAAAGAAAGCCCAAGAAAGCCCAAAGATAGCCCAAAGAAATTGGAAAGAAAGGGGAAAGAAAGCCCAAAGAAAGCCCAAAGAAAGTCCAAAGAAAGCCCACAGAAAGGGGAAAGAAAGCCCAAAGAAAGGGGAAAGAAAGCCCAAAGAAAGCCCAAAGAAAGCAAAAAGAAATGGCAAAGAAAGCCAAAAGAATGGGGAAAGAAAGCCCAAAGAAAGGGGAAACAAAGCCCAAAGAAAGGGGAAAGAAAGGGGAAAGAAAGCCCAAAGAAAGGGGAAAGAAAGGGGAAAGAAAGCCCAAAGAAAGCCCAAAGAAAGGGGAAAGAAAGCCCAAAGAAACCCCAAAGAAAGGGGAAAGAAAGCCCAAAGAAACCCTAAAGAAAGGGGAAAGAAAGCCCAAAGAAAGGGGAAAGAAAGCCCATGGAAAGGGGAAAGAAAGCCCAAAGAAAGGGGAAATAAAGCCCAAAGAAAGGGGAAAGAAAGCCCAAAGAAAGGGGGAAGAAAGCCCAAAGAAAGCCCAAAGAAAGCCCAAAGAAAGGGGAAAGAAAGGGGAAAGAAAGCCCAAAGAAAGGGGAAAGAAAGGGGAAAGAAAGCCCAAAGAAAGCCCAAAGAAAGGGGAAAAAAAGCCCAAAGAAAGCCCAAAGAAAGCCCAAAGAAAGCCCACAGAAAGGGGAAAGAAAGCCCAAAGAAAAGGGAAAGAAAGCCCAAAGAAAGCCCAAAGAAAGCCCAAAGAAAGCCCAAAGAAAGGGGAAAGAAAGCCCAAGGAAAGGGGAAAGAAAGCCCAAAGAAATGGGAAAGAAAGCCCAAAGAAAGGGGAATGACAGCCCAAGGAAAGGGTAAAGAAAGCCCAAAGAAAGGGGAAAGAAAGCCCAAAGAAAGGGGAAAGAAAGCCCAAAGAAACCCCAAAGAAAGCCCACAGAAAGTGGAAAGAAAGGGGAAAGAAAGCCCAAAGAAAGCCCAAGAAAAGCCCAAAGAAAGGGGAAAGAAAGCCCAAAGAAAGGGGAAAGAAAGCCCAAAGAAAGCCCAAAGAAAGCCCACAGAAAGGGGAAAGAAAGCCCAAAGAAAGGGGAAAGAAAGCCCAGAGAAAGCCAAAAGAAAGCCCAAAGAAAGGGGAATGACAGCCCAGAGAAAGGGGAAAGAAGGCCCAAAGAAAGGGGACAGAAAGCCCAAAGAAAGGGGAAAGAAAGCCCAAAGAAAGGGGAAAGAAAGCCCAAAGAAAGGGGAAAGAAAGCCCAAAGAAAGGGGAAAGAAAGCCCAAAGAAAGCTCAAAGAAAGCCCAATGAAAGTGGAAAGAAAGGGAAAAGAAAACCCAAAGAAAGCCCAAGGAAAGACCAAAGAAAGGGGAAAGAAAGCCCAAAGAAAGTGGAAAAAAGCCCATAGAAAGCCCAAAGAAAGCCCAAAGAAAGCCCACAGAAAGGGGAAAGAAAGCCCAAAGAAAGGGGAAAGAAAGCCCAAAGAAAGCCCAAAGAAAACCCAAAGAAAGCCCAAAGAAAGGGGAAAGAAAGCCCAAAGAAAGGGGAAAGAAAGCCCAAAGAAAGGGGAATGACAGCCCAAAGAAAGGGGAAAGAAAGCCCAAAGAAAGGAGAAAGAAAGCCCAAAGAAAGGGGAAAGAAAGCCCAAAGAAAGGGGAAAGAAAGCCCAAGAATGCCCAAAGATAGCCCAAAGAAATTGGAAAGAAAGGG
>NW_027043131.1:0-49980 GCF_036013475.1 Columba livia
TTTCTTACTTATTTCTTTCTTTCTTTTTTCTTTCTTTCTTTCTTTTTTCTTTCTTTATTTCCTTTTTTTTCTTTCTTTCTTTCTTTTTACTTTCTTACTTATTTCTTTCTTTCCTACTTTCTTTCTTTTTTCTTTCTTTCTTTCCTTTTTTTCTTTCTTTCTTTCTTTTTACTTTCTTACTTATTTCTTTCTTTCCGACTTTCTTTCTTTCTTTTTTCTTTCTTTCTTTCCTTTTTTTTCTTTCTTTCTTTCTTTTTACTTTCTTACTTATTTCTTTCTTTCTTTTTTCTTTCTTTCTTTCTTTTTTCTTTCTGTCTTTCCTTTTTTTTTCTTTCTTTCTTTCTTTTTTTCCTACTTTCTTTCTTTCCTACTTTCTCTCTTTCTTTCTTTCTTTTTAGATAACTTTTTTATTTTTTCTTTGTTTTTTCTTTCGTCTACCTTTCTTTCTTATTGTCTTCCTTTCTCTTTTCTGTCTGTTATTCTTTCATTCTTTTTTTAATTTCTTTCTCTCTTTAATTCTTTCTTTTTTCTTTCATTCCTTCCTTCTCTTTTTCTGTCTTTCTTTCTTTCTTTTTCTTTCTTTCTTCGTACTTTCTTTCTTTTTTCTTCTTTCTTCGTACTTTCTTTCTTTTTTCTTTCTTTCTTCGTACTTTCTTTCTTTTTTCTTTCTTTCTTCGTACTTTCTTTCTTTTTTCTTTCTTTATTTTCTCTTTCTTTCCTCTTTCTTTTTTTCTTCCTTCCTTTCTTTCTTTATTTTTTCGTTCTTTCTTCTTTCTTTCTTTTTTTCTTCCTTCCTTTCTTTCTTTATTTTTTCGTTCTTTCTTCTTTCTTTCTTTTTTCTTTCTTAATTTAATTCTCTCTTTTAATTTCTTTCTTCTTTCTTTCTTTTTTCTTTCTTAATTTAATTCTCTCTTTTAATTTCTTTCTTCTTTCTTTCTTTTTTCTTTCTTAATTTAATTCTCTCTTTTAATTTCTTTCTTCTTTCTTTCTTTTTTCTTTCTTAATTTAATTCTCTCTTTTAATTTCTTTCTTCTTTCTTTCTTTTTTCTTTCTTAATTTAATTCTCTCTTTTAATTTCTTTCTTCTTTCTTTCTTTTTTCTTTCTTAATTTAATTCTCTCTTTTAATTTCTTTCTTCTTTCTTTCTTTTTTCTTTCTTAATTTAATTCTCTCTTTTAATTTCTTTCTTCTTTCTTTCTTTTTTCTTTCTTAATTTAATTCTCTCTTTAATTTCTTTCTTCTTTCTTTCTTTTTTCTTTCTTAATTTAATTCTCTCTTTTAATTTCTTTCTTCTTTCTTTCTTTTTTCTTTCTTAATTTAATTCTCTCTTTTAATTTCTTTCTTCTTTCTTTCTTTTTTCTTTCTTAATTTAATTCTCTCTTTTAATTTCTTTCTTCTTTCTTTCTTTTTTCTTTCTTAATTTAATTCTCTCTTTTAATTTCTTTCTTCTTTCTTTCTTTTTTCTTTCTTAATTTAATTCTCTCTTTTAATTTCTTTCTTCTTTCTTTCTTTTTTCTTTCTTAATTTAATTCTCTCTTTTAATTTCTTTCTTCTTTCTTTCTTTTTTCTTTCTTAATTTAATTCTCTCTTTTAATTTCTTTCTTCTTTCTTTCTTTTTTCTTTCTTAATTTAATTCTCTCTTTTAATTTCTTTCTTCTTTCTTTCTTTTTTCTTTCTTAATTTAATTCTCTCTTTTAATTTCTTTCTTCTTTCTTTCTTTTTTCTTTCTTAATTTAATTCTCTCTTTAATTTCTTTCTTCTTTCTTTCTTTTTTCTTTCTTAATTTAATTCTCTCTTTTAATTTCTTTCTTCTTTCTTTCTTTTTTCTTTCTTAATTTAATTCTCTCTTTTAATTTCTTTCTTCTTTCTTTCTTTTTTCTTTCTTAATTTAATTCTCTCTTTTAATTTCTTTCTTCTTTCTTTCTTTTTTCTTTCTTAATTTAATTCTCTCTTTTAATTTCTTTCTTCTTTCTTTCTTTTTTCTTTCTTAATTTAATTCTCTCTTTTAATTTCTTTCTTCTTTCTTTCTTTTTTCTTTCTTAATTTAATTCTCTCTTTTAATTTCTTTCTTCTTTCTTTCTTTTTTCTTTCTTAATTTAATTCTCTCTTTTAATTTCTTTCTTCTTTCTTTCTTTTTTCTTTCTTAATTTAATTCTCTCTTTTAATTTCTTTCTTCTTTCTTTCTTTTTTCTTTCTTAATTTAATTCTCTCTTTTAATTTCTTTCTTCTTTCTTTCTTTTTCTTTCTTAATTTAATTCTCTCTTTTAATTTCTTTCTTCTTTCTTTCTTTTTTCTTTCTTAATTTAATTCTCTCTTTTAATTTCTTTCTTTTTTCTTTCTTTCTTTTTTCTTTCTTAATTTAATTCTCTCTTTTAATTTCTTTCTTCTTTCTTTCTTTTTTCTTTCTTAATTTAATTCTCTCTTTTAATTTCTTTCTTCTTTCTTTCTTTTTTCTTTCTTAATTTAATTCTCTCTTTTAATTTCTTTCTTCTTTCTTTCTTTTTTCTTTCTTAATTTAATTCTCTCTTTTAATTTCTTTCTTCTTTCTTTCTTTTTTCTTTCTTAATTTAATTCTCTCTTTTAATTTCTTTCTTCTTTCTTTCTTTTTTCTTTCTTAATTTAATTCTCTCTTTTAATTTCTTTCTTCTTTCTTTCTTTTTTCTTTCTTAATTTAATTCTCTCTTTTAATTTCTTTCTTCTTTCTTTCTTTTTTCTTTCTTAATTTAATTCTCTCTTTTAATTTCTTTCTTCTTTCTTTCTTTTTTCTTTCTTAATTTAATTCTCTCTTTTAATTTCTTTCTTCTTTCTTTCTTTTTTCTTTCTTAATTTAATTCTCTCTTTTAATTTCTTTCTTCTTTCTTTCTTTTTTCTTTCTTAATTTAATTCTCTCTTTTAATTTCTTTCTTTTTTTCTTTCTTTCTTTTTTCTTTCTTAATTTAATTCTCTCTTTTAATTTCTTTCTTTTTTTCTTTCTTTCTTTTTTCTTTCTTAATTTAATTCTCTCTTTTAATTTCTTTCTTTTTTTCTTTCTTTCTTTTTTCTTTCTTAATTTAATTCTCTCTTTTAATTTCTTTCTTTTTTTCTTTCTTTCTTTTTTCTTTCTTAATTTAATTCTCTCTTTTAATTTCTTTCTTTTTTTCTTTCTTTCTTTTTTCTTTCTTAATTTAATTCTCTCTTTTAATTTCTTTCTTTTTTTCTTTCTTTCTTTTTTCTTTCTTAATTTAATTCTCTCTTTTAATTTCTTTCTTTTTTTCTTTCTTTCTTTTTTCTTTCTTAATTTAATTCTCTCTTTTAATTTCTTTCTTTTTTTCTTTCTTTCTTTTTTCTTTCTTAATTTAATTCTCTCTTTTAATTTCTTTCTTTTTTTCTTTCTTTCTTTTTTCTTTCTTAATTTAATTCTCTCTTTTAATTTCTTTCTTTTTTTCTTTCTTTCTTTTTTCTTTCTTAATTTAATTCTCTCTTTTAATTTCTTTCTTTTTTTCTTTCTTTCTTTTTTCTTTCTTAATTTAATTCTCTCTTTTAATTTCTTTCTTTTTTTCTTTCTTTCTTTTTTCTTTCTTAATTTAATTCTCTCTTTTAATTTCTTTCTTTTTTTCTTTCTTTCTTTTTTCTTTCTTAATTTAATTCTCTTTTTTAATTTCTTTCTTTTTTTCTTTCTTTCTTTTTTCTTTCTTAATTTAATTCTCTTTTTTAATTTCTTTCTTTTTTTCTTTCTTTCTTTTTTCTTTCTTAATTTAATTCTCTTTTTTAATTTCTTTCTTTTTTTCTTTCTTTCTTTTTTCTTTCTTAATTTAATTCTCTTTTTTAATTTCTTTCTTTTTTTCTTTCTTTCTTTTTTCTTTCTTAATTTAATTCTCTTTTTTAATTTCTTTCTTTTTTTCTTTCTTTCTTTTTTCTTTCTTAATTTAATTCTCTTTTTTAATTTCTTTCTTTTTTTCTTTCTTTCTTTTTTCTTTCTTAATTTAATTCTCTTTTTTAATTTCTTTCTTTTTTTCTTTCTTTCTTTTTTCTTTATTTATTTAATTCTATTTTTTAATTTCTTTCTTTTTTTCTTTCTTTCTTTTTTCTTTATTTATTTAATTCTATTTTTTAATTTCTAATTTTCTAATTTTCTAATTAATTTCTAATTTCTAATCATTCCGTTCCAGATGCCGGGATGTCACCCGAGATGCCTTTTGTGCCCCTTGAACGCAACGAGACCCCAGGATCGTCTGACAGGCGCAAGGCAGGCTTCCCGAACTACACCACAACGCAGACGCAGGCTGGAGCTGCCCTGCCCGGCACACGCTGGCATCGCACGGTAAAGGTCCCCGAGCCCTTCACCCGCGCCAAGGGCACGGTTCCTGGACGGCCCTTGCCCTTAGCAGAGCTAAACCCCCCGTCCCTGCGATTCCCAGCCCCTTCCCAGCCCTCGCGCCTCCACTTAGCTTTCAGAGGGCCGAGGGACCGAACCCATCTTCAGCAGAGGAAAACGCCACGTGTGCCAACGGGCGTCTTCCCGCGTCGCCGGGTTCCTCTTCAGCGCCTGCAGAAACACGAGAAAGCACACGCTCGCTAAGCCGCGCTGGCACGCGGCGCCGCGGGGCAAACGCCGACCCCTTCTGCAACACCCACCTCCTGCTGAGTTCCAGGGCGGTCCGGTCAGCGTGTCGTGGCGCGGGCGCGGTCACAAACCCTCATCGCTTGTGACTCCTAAGACGGCGAGAAACAAAGAACTGTAGCTCTTTGAACGAAACCCTGGCCCCACGCTCCTCCTCGCCCCTACCACGGCTCCGTGCTCACCTTGCCAGAGGAGCTGCGCTGCCGATACCCAGCTTTCCACTTTGCTTCACGCCTAGAAAAGAGAGAAACGACCAAACTTAGCTAGAGCCACACAGCACAGCTTCCTGCTCCCACCACGCACAGACCCACTTGCTTCCGGCGCTCGGCTCGCCTCCTCCGTCGCTCTTTCGTGCCAAGTTGTCCCTCTGCAACTGAAATCAAGGTATTCAACAAGTCACCCAGGAGCTCATCAACAGCTTGACCATTCCACAGGTCTGCTTTCTATTCAGGAATCCCACAACAAGGTCTAATTGAGTCCCAAAGACCACTGGGGAACGGACTGTCCGCTCCCCTGCCCAAGGCTACTCCGTCCCAGATGACCGCACAACCTCTGCCTACGCAGGATAACATGACCACAGATCAATCGTGGACTCCTAAACCCAGTCCGCCCGCTCCTAACTCTACACCTCCGGGCAGAGCAGCTCCGAGCCAAACGCGCACGTGCTTAGACAGATGCTCCACACAACATTATAGACGACCCAACAGCAATAACACGAAAATGCACCACAACAAAAATGACTCCGATCCAGAGACGGCAACAGCAAAAATAACCTGCGGGGAGGCAGCGGTGAGGCGAGGAGCCTCTACTGCAACCCCAGAAAAAAAAGGAGCCGAACGTCACGGCCCCTTATGAGAGGGCAGCTCTGGCGCAAACACGCAGAGACGGCGCAAATACGAGAAGCTGCTACAAGACCTAAAACCTTCAAGATGCTGGGAATAACATGCCAGTCCCTTAGACTGGATGGGTAGAGAGCACAGCTGCCGGCACAGCCCAGGACAACGCCACAAACACCCCTGACCAGAAGCGGCCGAAAGGCAAGAACCCGCCACGCTTTCGGCTGCCGACACCAGAAAACCAGCGCCCAATCGGCGCTACGCCGATCGGCACCGGCGTTCCAGATGCCGGGATGGCACCCGAGATGCCTTTCGTGCCCCTCAAACGCAACGAGACCCCAGGATCGTCTGACAGGCGCAAGGCAGGCTTCCCGAACTACACCACAACGCAGACGCAGGCTGGAGGTGCCCTGCCCGGCACACGCTGGCATCGCACGGTAAAGGTCCCCAGGCCCTTCACCCGCGCCAAGGGCACGGTTCCTGGACGGCCCTGGCCCTTAGCAGAGCTAAACCCCCCGTCCCTGCGATTCCCAGCCCCTTCCCAGCCCTCGCGCCTCCACTTAGCTTTCAGAGGGCCAAGGGACCGAACCCATCTTCAGCAGAGGAAAATGCCACGTGTGCCAACGGGCGTCTTCCCGCGTCGCCGGGTTCCTCTTCAGCGCCTGCAGAAACACGAGAAAGCACACGCTCGCTAAGCCGCGCTGGCACGCGGCGCCGCGGGGCAAACGCCGACCCCTTCTGCAACACCCACCTCCTGCTGAGTTCCAGGGCGGTCCGGTCAGCGTGTCGTGGCGCGGGCGCGGTCACAAACCCTCATCGCTTGTGACGCCTAAGACGGCGAGAAACAAAGAACTGTAGCTCTTTGAACGAAACCCTGGCCCCACGCTCCTCCTCGCCCCTACCACGGCTCCGTGCTCACCTTGCCAGAGGAGCTGCGCTGCCGATACCCAGCTTTCCACTTTGCTTCACGCCTAGAAAAGAGAGAAACGACCAAACTTAGCTAGAGCCACACAGCACAGCTTCCTGCTCCCACCACACACAGACCCACTTGCTTCCGGCGCTCGGCTCGCCTCCTCCGTCGCTCTTTCGTGCCAAGTTGTCCCTCTGCATCTGAAATCAAGGTATTCAACAAGTCACCCAGGAGCTCATCAACAGCTTGACCATTCCACAGGTCTGCTTTCTATTCAGGAATCCCACAACAAGGTCTAATTGAGTCCCAAAGACCACTGGGGAACGGACTGTCCGCTCCCCTGCCCACGGCTACTCCGTCCCAGATGACCGCACAACCTCTGCCTACGCAGGATAACATGTCCACAGATCAATCGTGGACTCCTAAACTCAGTCCGCCCGCTCCTAACTCTACACCTCCGGGCAGAGCAGCTCCGAGCCAAACGCGCACGTGCTTAGACAGATGCTCCACACAACATTATAGACGACCCGACAGCAATAACACCAAAAATGCTCCACAACAAAAATGACTCCGAACCAGAGACGGCAACAACAAAAATAACCTGCGGGGAGGCAGCGGTGAGGCGAGGAGCCTCTACTGCAACCCCAGTGAAAAAAGGAGCCGAACATCAGGGCCCCTTATGAGATGGCAGCTCAGGCGCAAACACGCAGAGACGGCGCAAATACGAGAAGCTGCTACAAGACCTAAAACCTTCAAGATGCTGGGAATAACATGCCAGTCCCTTAGACTGGATGGGTAGAGAGCACAGGTGCCGGCACAGCCCAGGACAACGCCACAAACACCCCTGACCAGAAGCGGCCGAAAGGCAAGAACCCGCCACGCTTTCAGCTGCCGACACCAGAAAAACAGCGCCCAATCGGCGCTACGCCGATCGGCACCGGCGTTCCAGATGCCAGGATGGCACCCGAGATGTCTTTCGTGCCCCTCGAACGCAACGAGACCCCAGGATCGTCTGACAGGCGCAAGGCAGGCTTCCCGAACTACACCACAACGCAGACGCAGGCTGGAGCTGCCCTGCCCGGCACACGCTGGCATCGCACGGTAAAGGTCCCCGAGCCCTTCACCCGCGCCAAGGGCACGGTTCCTGGACGGCCCTTGCCCTTAGCAGAGCTAAACCCCCCGTCCCTGCAATTCCCAGCCCCTTCCCAGCCCTCGCGCCTCCACTTAGCTTTCAGAGGGCCGAGGGACCGAACCCATCTTCAGCAGAGGAAAACGCCACGTGTGCCAACGGGCGTCTTCCCGCGTCGCCGGGTTCCTCTTCAGCGCCTGCAGAAACACGAGAAAGCACACGCTCGCTAAGCCGCGCTGGCACGCGGCGCCGCGGGGCAAACGCCGACCCCTTCTGCAACACCCACCTCCTGCTGAGTTCCAGGGCGGTCCGGTCAGCGTGTCGTGGCGCGGGCGCGGTCACAAACCCTCATCGCTTGTGACGCCTAAGACGGCGAGAAACAAAGAACTGTAGCTCTTTGAACGAAACCCTGGCCCCACACTCCTCCTCGCCCCTACCACGGCTCCGTGCTCACCTTGCCAGAGGAGCTGCGCTGCCGATACCCAGCTTTCCACTTTGCTTCACGCCTAGAAAAGAGAGAAACGACCAAACTTAGCTAGAGCCACACAGCACAGCTTCCTGCTCCCACCACGCACAGACCCACTTGCTTCCGGCGCTCGGCTCGCCTCCTCCGTCGCTCTTTCGTGCCAAGTTGTTCCTCTGCATCTGAAATCAAGGTATTCAACAAGTTACCCAGGAGCTCATCAACAGCTTGACCATTCCGCAGGTCTGCTTTCTATTCAGGAATCCCACAACAAGGTCTAATTGAGTCCCAAAGACCACTGGGGAACGGACTGTCCGCTCCCCTGCCCACGGCTACTCCGTCCCAGATGACCGCACAACCTCTGCCTACGCAGGATAACATGTCCACAGATCAATCGTGGACTCCTAAACTCAGTCCGCCCGCTCCTAACTCTACACCTCCGGGCAGAGCAGCTCCGAGCCAAACGCGCACGTGCTTAGACAGATGCTCCACACAACATTATAGACGACCCGACAGCAATAACACCAAAAATGCTCCACAACAAAAATGACTCCGAACCAGAGACGGCAACAACAAAAATAACCTGCGGGGAGGCAGCGGTGAGGCGAGGAGCCTCTACTGCAACCCCAGTGAAAAAAGGAGCCGAACGTCACGGCCCCTTATGAGAGGGCAGCTCTGGCGCAAACACGCAGAGACGGCGCAAATACGAGAAGCTGCTACAAGACCTAAAACCTTCAAGATGCTGGGAATAACATGCCAGTCCCTTAGACTGGATGGGTAGAGAGCACAGCTGCCGGCACAGCCCAGGACAACGCCACAAACACCCCTGACCAGAAGCGGCCGAAAGGCAAGAACCCGCCACGCTTTCAGCTGCCGACACCAGAAAACCAGCGCCCAATCGGCGCTGCGCCGATCGGCACCGGCGTTCCAGATGCCGGGATGGCACCCGAGATGCCTTTCGTGCCCCTCGAACGCAACGAGACCCCAGGATCGTCTGACAGGCGCAAGGCAGGCTTCCCGAACTACACCACAACGCAGACGCAGGCTGGAGCTGCCCTGCCCGGCACACGCTGGCATCGCACGGTAAACGTCCCCGGGCCCTTCACCCACGCCAAGGGCACGGTTCCTGGACGGCCCTTGCACTTAGCAGAGCTAAACTCCCCGTCCCTGCGATTCCCAGCCCCTTCCGAGTCCTCGCGCCTCCACTTAGCTTTCAGAGGGCCGAGGGACCGAACCCATCTTCAGCAGAGGAAAACGCCACGTGTGCCAACGGGCGTCTTCCCGCGTCGCCGGGTTCCTCTTCAGCGCCTGCAGAAACACGAGAAAGTACACGCTAGCTAAGCTGCGCTGGCACGCGGCGCCGCGGGGCAAACGCCGACCCCTTCTGCAACACCCACCTCCTGCTGAGTTCCAGGGCGGTCCGGTCAGCGTGTCATGGCGCGGGCGCGGTCACAAACCCTCATCGCTTGTGACGCCTAAGACGGCGAGAAACAAAGAACTGTAGCTCTTTGAACGAAACCCTGGCCCCACGCTCCTCCTCGCCCCTACCACGGCTCCGTGCTCACCTTGCCAGAGGAGCTGCGCTGCCGATACCCAGCTTTCCACTTTGCTTCACGCCTAGAAAAGAGAGAAACGACCAAACTTAGCTAGAGCCACACAGCACAGCTTCCTGCTCCCACCACACACAGACCCACTTGCTTCCGGCGCTCGGCTCGCCTCCTCCGTCGCTCTTTCGTGCCAAGTTGTCCCTCTGCATCTGAAATCAAGGTATTCAACAAGTCACCCAGGAGCTCATCAACAGCTTGACCATTCCGCAGGTCTGCTTTCTATTCAGGAATCCCACAACAAGGTCTAATTGAGTCCCAAAGACCACTGGGGAACGGACTGTCCGCTCCCCTGCCCACGGCTACTCCGTCCCAGATGACCGCACAACCTCTGCCTACGCAGGATAACATGTCCACAGATCAATCGTGGACTCCTAAACTCAGTCCGCCCGCTCCTAACTCTACACCTCCGGGCAGAGCAGCTCCGAGCCAAACGCGCACGTGCTTAGACAGATGCTCCACACAACATTATAGACGACCCGACAGCAATAACACCAAAAATGCTCCACAACGAAAATGACTCCGAACCAGAGACGGCAACAACAAAAATAACCTGCGGGGAGGCAGCGGTGAGGCGAGGAGCCTCTACTGCAACCCCAGTAAAAAAAGGAGCCGAACGTCACGGCCCCTTATGAGAGGGCAGCTCTGGCGCAAACACGCAGAGACGGCGCAAATACGAGAAGCTGCTACAAGACCTAAAACCTTCAAGATGCTGGGAATAACATGCCAGTCCCTTAGACTTGATGGGTAGAGAGCACAGCTGCCGGCACAGCCCAGGACAACGCCACAAACACTCCTGACCAGAAGCGGCCGAAAGGCAAGAACCCGCCACGCTTTCGGCTGCCGACACCAGAAAACCAGCGCCCAATCGGCGCTGCGCCCATCGGCACCGGCGTTCCAGATGCCGGGATGGCACCCGAGATGTCTTTCGTGCCCCTCGAACGCAACGAGACCCCAGGATCGTCTGACAGGCGCAAGGCAGGCTTCCCGAACTACACCACAACGCAGACGCAGGCTGGAGCTGCCCTGGCCGGCACACGCTGGCATCGCACGGTAAACGTCCCCGGGCCCTTCACCCGCGCCAGGGGCACGGTTCCTGGACGGCCCTTGCCCTTAGCAGAGCTAAACCCCCCGTCCCTGCGATTCCCAGCCCCTTCCCAGCCCTCGCGCCTCCACTTAGCTTTCAGAGGGCCGAGGGACCGAACCCATCTTCAGCAGAGGAAAACGCCACGTGTGCCAACGGGCGTCTTCCCGCGTCGCCGGGTTCCTCTTCAGCGCCTGCAGAAACACGAGAAAGCACACGCTAGCTAATCTGCGCTGGCACGCGGCGCCGCGGGGCAAACGCCGACCCCTTCTGCAACACCCACCTCCTGCTGAGTTCCAGGGCGGTCCGGTCAGCGTGTCATGGCGCGGGCGCGGTCACAAACCCTCATCGCTTGTGACGCCTAAGACGGCGAGAAACAAAGAACTGTAGCTCTTTGAACGAAACCCTGGCCCCACGCTCCTCCTCGCCCCTACCACGGCTCCGTGCTCACCTTGCCAGAGGAGCTGTGCTGCCGATACCCAGCTTTCCACTTTGCTTCACGCCTAGAAAAGAGAGAAACGACCAAACTTAGCTAGAGCCACACAGCACAGCTTCCTGCTCCCACCACACACAGACCCACTTGCTTCCGGCGCTCGGCTCGCCTCCTCCGTCGCTCTTTCGTGCCAAGTTGTCCCTCTGCATCTGAAATCAAGGTATTCAACAAGTCACCCAGGAGCTCATCAACAGCTTGACCATTCCACAGGTCTGCTTTCTATTCAGGAATCCCACAACAAGGTCTAATTGAGTCCCAAACACCACTGGGGAACGGACTGTCCGCTCCCCTGCCCACGGCTACTCCGTCCCAGATGACCGCACAACCTCTGCCTACGCAGGATAACATGTCCACAGATCAATCGTGGACTCCTAAACTCAGTCCGCCCGCTCCTAACTCTACACCTCCGGGCAGAGCAGCTCCGAGCCAAACGCGCACGTGCTTAGACAGATGCTCCACACAACATTATAGACGACCCGACAGCAATAACACCAAAAATGCTCCACAACAAAAATGACTCCGAACCAGAGACGGCAACAACAAAAATAACCTGCGGGGAGGCAGTGGTGAGGCGAGGAGCCTCTACTGCAACCCCAGTAAAAAAAGGAGCCGAACGTCACGGCCCCTTATGAGAGGGCAGCTCAGGTGCAAACACGCAGAGACGGCGCAAATACGAGAAGCTGCTACAAGACCTAAAACCTTCAAGATGCTGGGAATAACATGCCAGTCCCTTAGACTGGATGGGTAGAGAGCACAGCTGCCGGCACAGCCCAGGACAACGCCACAAACACCCCTGACCAGAAGCGGCCGAAAGGCAAGAACCCGCCACGCTTTCAGCTGCCGACACCAGAAAACCAGCGCCCAATCGGCGCTGCGCCGATCGGCACCGGCGTTCCAGATGCCGGGATGGCACCCGAGATGCCTTTCGTGCCCCTCGAACGCAACGAGACCCCAGGATCGTCTGACAGGCGCAAGGCAGGCTTCCCGAACTACACCACAACGCAGACGCAGGCTGGAGCTGCCCTGCCCGGCACACGCTGGCATCGCACGGTAAAGGTCCCCGAGCCCTTCACCCGCGCCAAGGGCACGGTTCCTGGACGGCCCTTGCCCTTAGCAGAGCTAAACCCCCCGTCCCTGCGATTCCCAGCCCCTTCCCAGCCCTCGCGCCTCCACTTAGCTTTCAGAGGGCCGAGGGACCGAACCCATCTTCAGCAGAGGAAAACGCCACGTGTGCCAACGGGCGTCTTCCCGCGTCGCCGGGTTCCTCTTCAGCGCCTGCAGAAACACGAGAAAGCACACGCTAGCTAATCTGCGCTGGCACGCGGCGCCGCGGGGCAAACGCCGACCCCTTCTGCAACACCCACCTCCTGCTGAGTTCCAGGGCGGTCCGGTCAGCGTGTCGTGGCGCGGGCGCGGTCACAAACCCTCATCGCTTGTGACGCCTAAGACGGCGAGAAACAAAGAACTGTAGCTCTTTGAACGAAACCCTGGCCCCACGCTCCTCCTCGCCCCTACCACGGCTCCGTGCTCACCTTGCCAGAGGAGCTGCGCTGCCGATACCCAGCTTTCCACTTTGCTTCACGCCTAGAAAAGAGAGAAACGACCAAACTTAGCTAGAGCCACACAGCACAGCTTCCTGCTCCCACCACGCACAGACCCACTTGCTTCCGGCGCTCGGCTCGCCTCCTCCGTCGCTCTTTCGTGTCAAGTTGTTCCTCTGCATCTGAAATCAAGGTATTCAACAAGTCACCCAGGAGCTCATCAACAGCTTGACCATTCCGCAGGTCTGCTTTCTATTCAGGAATCCCACAACAAGGTCTAATTGAGTCCCAAAGACCACTGGGGAACGGACTGTCCGCTCCCCTGCCCACGGCTACTCCGTCCCAGATGACCGCACAACCTCTGCCTACGCAGGATAACATGTCCACAGATCAATCGTGGACTCCTAAACTCAGTCCGCCCGCTCCTAACTCTACACCTCCGGGCAGAGCAGCTCCGAGCCAAACGCGCACGTGCTTAGACAGATGCTCCACACAACATTATAGACGACCCGACAGCAATAACACCAAAAATGCTCCACAACAAAAATGACTCCGAACCAGAGACGGCAACAACAAAAATAACCTGCGGGGAGGCAGTGGTGAGGCGAGGAGCCTCTACTGCAAGCCCAGTAAAAAAAGGAGCCGAACGTCACGGCCCCTTATGAGAGGGCAGCTCAGGCGCAAACACGCAGAGACGGCGCAAATACGAGAAGCTGCTACAAGACCTAAAACCTTCAAGATGCTGGGAATAACATGCCAGTCCCTTAGACTGGATGGGTAGAGAGCACAGCTGCCGGCACAGCCCAGGACAACGCCACAAACACCCCTGACCAGAAGCGGCCGAAAGGCAAGAACCCGCCACGCTTTCAGCTGCCGACACCAGAAAACCAGCGCCCAATCGGCGCTGCGCCGATCGGCACCGGCGTTCCAGATGCCGGGATGGCACCCGAGATGCCTTTCGTGCCCCTCGAACGCAACGAGACCCCAGGATCGTCTGACAGGCGCAAGGCAGGCTTCCCGAACTACACCACAACGCAGACGCAGGCTGGAGCTGCCCTGCCCGGCACACGCTGGCATCGCACGGTAAAGGTCCCCGAGCCCTTCACCCGCGCCAAGGGCACGGTTCCTGGACGTCCCTTGCCCTTAGCAGAGCTAAACCCCCCGTCCCTGCGATTCCCAGCCCCTTCCCAGCCCTCGCGCCTCCACTTAGCTTTCAGAGGGCCGAGGGACCGAACCCATCTTCAGCAGATGAAAACGCCACGTGTGCCAACGGGCGTCTTCCCGCGTCGCCGGGTTCCTCTTCAGCGCCTGCAGAAACACGAGAAAGCGCACGCTCGCTAAGCCGCGCTGGCACGCGGCGCCGCGGGGCAAACGCCGACCCCTTCTGCAACACCCACCTCCTGCTGAGTTCCAGGGCGGTCCGGTCAGCGTGTCGTGGCGCGGGCGCGGTCACAAACCCTCATCGCTTGTGACGCCTAAGACGGCGAGAAACAAAGAACTGTAGCTCTTTGAACGAAACCCTGGCCCCACGCTCCTCCTCGCCCCTACCACGGCTCCGTGCTCACCTTGCCAGAGGAGCTGCGCTGCCGATACCCAGCTTTCCACTTTGCTTCACGCCTAGAAAAGAGAGAAACGACCAAACTTAGCTAGAGCCACACAGCACAGCTTCCTGCTCCCACCACGCACAGACCCACTTGCTTCCGGCGCTCGGCTCGCCTCCTCCGTCGCTCTTTCGTGCCAAGTTGTTCCTCTGCATCTGAAATCAAGGTATTCAACAAGTCACCCAGGAGCTCATCAACAGCTTGACCATTCCGCAGGTCTGCTTTCTATTCAGGAATCCCACAACAAGGTCTAATTGAGTCCCAAAGACCACTCGGGAACGGACTGTCCGCTCCCCTGCCCACGGCTACTCCGTCCCAGATGACCGCACAACCTCTGCCTACGCAGGATAACATGTCCACAGATCAATCGTGGACTCCTAAACTCAGTCCGCCCGCTCCTAACTCTACACCTCCGGGCAGAGCAGCTCCGAGCCAAACGCGCACGTGCTTAGACAGATGCTCCACACAACATTATAGACGACCCGACAGCAATAACACCAAAAATGCTCCACAACAAAAATGACTCCGAACCAGAGACGGCAACAACAAAAATAACCTGCAGGGAGGCAGCGGTGAGGCGAGGAGCCTCTACTGCAACCCCAGTGAAAAAAGGAGCCGAACGTCACGGCCCCTTATGAGAGGGCAGCTCTGGCGCAAACACGCAGAGACGGCGCAAATACGAGAAGCTGCTACAAGACCTAAAACCTTCAAGATGCTGGGAATAACATGCCAGTCCCTTAGACTGGATGGGTAGAGAGCACAGCTGCCGGCACAGCCCAGGACAACGCCACAAACACCCCTGACCAGAAGCGGCCGAAAGGCAAGAACCCGCCACGCTTTCAGCTGCCGACACCAGAAAACCAGCGCCCAATCGGCGCTGCGCCGATCGGCACCGGCGTTCCAGATGCCGGGATGGCACCCGAGATGCCTTTCGTGCCCCTCGAACGCAACGAGACCCCAGGATCATCTGACAGGCGCAAGGCAGGCTTCCCGAACTACACCACAACGCAGACGCAGGCTGGAGCTGCCCTGCCCGGCACACGCTGGCATCGCACGGTAAACGTCCCCGGGCCCTTCACCCGCGCCAAGGGCACGGTTCCTGGACGGCCCTTGCCCTTAGCAGAGCTAAACCCCCCGTCCCTGCGATTCCCAGCCCCTTCCCAGTCCTCGCGCCTCCACTTAGCTTTCAGAGGGCCGAGGGACCGAACCCATCTTCAGCAGATGAAAACGCCACGTGTGCCAACGGGCGTCTTCCCGCGTCGCCGGGTTCCTCTTCAGCGCCTGCAGAAACACGAGAAAGCACACGCTAGCTAATCTGCGCTGGCACGCGGCGCCGCGGGGCAAACGCCGACCCCTTCTGCAACACCCACCTCCTGCTGAGTTCCAGGGCGGTCCGGTCAGCGTGTCGTGGCGCGGGCGCGGTCACAAACCCTCATCGCTTGTGACGCCTAAGACGGCGAGAAACAAAGAACTGTAGCTCTTTGAACGAAACCCTGGCCCCACGCTCCTCCTCGCCCCTACCACGGCTCCGTGCTCACCTTGCCAGAGGAGCTGCGCTGCCGATACCCAGCTTTCCACTTTGCTTCACGCCTAGAAAAGAGAGAAACGACCAAACTTAGCTAGAGCCACACAGCACAGCTTCCTGCTCCCACCACGCACAGACCCACTTGCTTCCGGCGCTCGGCTCGCCTCCTCCGTCGCTCTTTCGTGCCAAGTTGTTCCTCTGCATCTGAAATCAAGGTATTCAACAAGTTACCCAGGAGCTCATCAACAGCTTGACCATTCCGCAGGTCTGCTTTCTATTCAGGAATCCCACAACAAGGTCTAATTGAGTCCCAAAGACCACTGGGGAACGGACTGTCCGCTCCCCTGCCCACGGCTACTCCGTCCCAGATGACCGCACAACCTCTGCCTACGCAGGATAACATGTCCACAGATCAATCGTGGACTCCTAAACTCAGTCCGCCCGCTCCTAACTCTACACCTCCGGGCAGAGCAGCTCCGAGCCAAACGCGCACGTGCTTAGACAGATGCTCCACACAACATTATAGACGACCCGACAGCAATAACACCAAAAATGCTCCACAACGAAAATGACTCCGAACCAGAGACGGCAACAACAAAAATAACCTGCGGGGAGGCAGCGGTGAGGCGAGGAGCCTCTACTGCAACCCCAGTGAAAAAAGGAGCCGAACGTCACGGCCCCTTATGAGAGGGCAGCTCTGGCGCAAACACGCAGAGACGGCGCAAATACGAGAAGCTGCTACAAGACCTAAAACCTTCAAGATGCTGGGAATAACATGCCAGTCCCTTAGACTGGATGGGTAGAGAGCACAGCTGCCGGCACAGCCCAGGACAACGCCACAAACACCCCTGACCAGAAGCAGCCGAAAGGCAAGAACCCGCCACGCTTTCGGCTGCTGACACCAGAAAACCAGCGCCCAATTGGCGCTGCGCCGATCGGCACCGGCGTTCCAGATGCCGGGATGGCACCCGAGATGTCTTTCGTGCCCCTCGAACGCAACGAGACCCCAGGATCGTCTGACAGGCGCAAGGCAGGCTTCCCGAACTACACCACAACGCAGACGCAGGCTGGAGCTGCCCTGCCCGGCACACGCTGGCATCGCACGGTAAAGGTCCCCGAGCCCTTCACCCGCGCCAAGGGCACGGTTCCTGGACGGCCCTTGCCCTTAGCAGAGCTAAACCCCCCGTCCCTGCGATTCCCAGCCCCTTCCCAGCCCTCGCGCCTCCACTTAGCTTTCAGAGGGCCGAGGGACCGAACCCATCTTCAGCAGAGGAAAACGCCACGTGTGCCAACGGGCGTCTTCCCGCGTCGCCGGGTTCCTCTTCAGCGCCTGCAGAAACACGAGAAAGCACACGCTAGCTAATCTGCGCTGGCACGCGGCGCCGCGGGGCAAACGCCGACCCCTTCTGCAACACCCACCTCCTGCTGAGTTCCAGGGCGGTCCGGTCAGCGTGTCGTGGCGCGGGCGCGGTCACAAACCCTCATCGCTTGTGACGCCTAAGACGGCGAGAAACAAAGAACTGTAGCTCTTTGAACGAAACCCTGGCCCCACGCTCCTCCTCGCCCCTACCACGGCTCCGTGCTCACCTTGCCAGAGGAGCTGCGCTGCCGATACCCAGCTTTCCACTTTGCTTCACGCCTAGAAAAGAGAGAAACGACCAAACTTAGCTAGAGCCACACAGCACAGCTTCCTGCTCCCACCACGCACAGACCCACTTGCTTCCGGCGCTCGGCTCGCCTCCTCCGTCGCTCTTTCGTGCCAAGTTGTTCCTCTGCATCTGAAATCAAGGTATTCAACAAGTCACCCAGGAGCTCATCAACAGCTTGACCATTCCGCAGGTCTGCTTTCTATTCAGGAATCCCACAACAAGGTCTAATTGAGTCCCAAAGACCACTGGGGAACGGACTGTCCGCTCCCCTGCCCACGGCTACTCCGTCCCAGATGACCGCACAACCTCTGCCTACGCAGGATAACATGTCCACAGATCAATCGTGGACTCCTAAACTCAGTCCGCCCGCTCCTAACTCTACACCTCCGGGCAGAGCAGCTCCGAGCCAAACGCGCACGTGCTTAGACAGATGCTCCACACAACATTATAGACGACCCGACAGCAATAACACCAAAAATGCTCCACAACAAAAATGACTCCGAACCAGAGACGGCAACAACAAAAATAACCTGCGGGGAGGCAGCGGTGAGGCGAGGAGCCTCTACTGCAACCCCAGTAAAAAAAGGAGCCGAACGTCACGGCCCCTTATGAGAGGGCAGCTCAGGCGCAAACACGCAGAGACGGCGCAAATACGAGAAGCTGCTACAAGACCTAAAACCTTCAAGATGCTGGGAATAACATGCCAGTCCCTTAGACTGGATGGGTAGAGAGCACAGCTGCCGGCACAGCCCAGGACAACGCCACAAACACCCCTGACCAGAAGCGGCCGAAAGGCAAGAACCCGCCACGCTTTCAGCTGCCGACACCAGAAAACCAGCGCCCAATCGGCGCTGCGCCGATCGGCACCGGCGTTCCAGATGCCGGGATGGCACCCGAGATGCCTTTCGTGCCCCTCGAACGCAACGAGACCCCAGGATCGTCTGACAGGCGCAAGGCAGGCTTCCCGAACTACACCACAACGCAGACGCAGGCTGGAGCTGCCCTGCCCGGCACACGCTGGCATCGCACGGTAAAGGTCCCCAAGCCCTTCACCCGCGCCAAGGGCACGGTTCCTGGATGGCCCTTGCCCTTAGCAGAGCTAAACCCCCCGTCCCTGCGATTCCCAGCCCCTTCCCAGCCCTCGCGCCTCCACTTAGCTTTCAGAGGGCCGAGGGACCGAACCCATCTTCAGCAGAGGAAAACGCCACGTGTGCCAACGGGCGTCTTCCCGCGTCGCCGGGTTCCTCTTCAGCGCCTGCAGAAACACGAGAAAGCGCACGCTCGCTAAGCCGCGCTGGCACGCGGCGCCGCGGGGCAAACGCCGACCCCTTCCGCAACACCCACCTCCTGCTGAGTTCCAGGGCGGTCCGGTCAGCGTGTCGTGGCGCGGGCGCGGTCACAAACCCTCATCGCTTGTGACGCCTAAGACGGCGAGAAACAAAGAACTGTAGCTCTTTGAACGAAACCCTGGCCCCACGCTCCTCCTCGCCCCTACCACGGCTCCGTGCTCACCTTGCCAGAGGAGCTGCGCTGCCGATACCCAGCTTTCCACTTTGCTTCACGCCTAGAAAAGAGAGAAACGACCAAACTTAGCTAGAGCCACACAGCACAGCTTCCTGCTCCCACCACGCACAGACCCACTTGCTTCCGGCGCTCGGCTCGCCTCCTCCGTCGCTCTTTCGTGCCAAGTTGTTCCTCTGCATCTGAAATCAAGGTATTCAACAAGTTACCCAGGAGCTCATCAACAGCTTGACCATTCCGCAGGTCTGCTTTCTATTCAGGAATCCCACAACAAGGTCTAATTGAGTCCCAAAGACCACTGGGGAACGGACTGTCCGCTCCCCTGCCCACGGCTACTCCGTCCCAGATGACCGCACAACCTCTGCCTACGCAGGATAACATGTCCACAGATCAATCGTGGACTCCTAAACTCAGTCCGCCCGCTCCTAACTCTACACCTCCGGGCAGAGCAGCTCCGAGCCAAACGCGCACGTGCTTAGACAGATGCTCCACACAACATTATAGACGACCCGACAGCAATAACACCAAAAATGCTCCACAACGAAAATGACTCCGAACCAGAGACGGCAACAACAAAAATAACCTGCGGGGAGGCAGCGGTGAGGCGAGGAGCCTCTACTGCAACCCCAGTGAAAAAAGGAGCCGAACGTCACGGCCCCTTATGAGAGGGCAGCTCTGGCGCAAACACGCAGAGACGGCGCAAATACGAGAAGCTGCTACAAGACCTAAAACCTTCAAGATGCTGGGAATAACATGCCAGTCCCTTAGACTGGATGGGTAGAGAGCACAGCTGCCGGCACAGCCCAGGACAACGCCACAAACACCCCTGACCAGAAGCAGCCGAAAGGCAAGAACCCGCCACGCTTTCGGCTGCTGACACCAGAAAACCAGCGCCCAATTGGCGCTGCGCCGATCGGCACCGGCGTTCGAGATGCCGGGATGGCACCCGAGATGTCTTTCGTGCCCCTCGAACGCAACGAGACCCCAGGATCGTCTGACAGGCGCAAGGCAGGCTTCCCGAACTACACCACAACGCAGACGCAGGCTGGAGCTGCCCTGCCCGGCACACGCTGGCATCGCACGGTAAAGGTCCCCGAGCCCTTCACCCGCGCCAAGGGCACGGTTCCTGGACGGCCCTTGCCCTTAGCAGAGCTAAACCCCCCGTCCCTGCGATTCCCAGCCCCTTCCCAGCCCTCGCGCCTCCACTTAGCTTTCAGAGGGCCGAGGGACCGAACCCATCTTCAGCAGAGGAAAACGCCACGTGTGCCAACGGGCGTCTTCCCGCGTCGCCGGGTTCCTCTTCAGCGCCTGCAGAAACACGAGAAAGCACACGCTCGCTAAGCCGCGCTGGCACGCGGCGCCGCGGGGCAAACGCCGACCCCTTCTGCAACACCCACCTCCTGCTGAGTTCCAGGGCGGTCCGGTCAGCGTGTCGTGGCGCGGGCGCGGTCACAAACCCTCATCGCTTGTGACGCCTAAGACGGCGAGAAACAAAGAACTGTAGCTCTTTGAACGAAACCCTGGCCCCACGCTCCTCCTCGCCCCTACCACGGCTCCGTGCTCACCTTGCCAGAGGAGCTGCGCTGCCGATACCCAGCTTTCCACTTTGCTTCACGCCTAGAAAAGAGAGAAACGACCAAACTTAGCTAGAGCCACACAGCACAGCTTCCTGCTCCCACCACGCACAGACCCACTTGCTTCCGGCGCTCGGCTCGCCTCCTCCGTCGCTCTTTCGTGCCAAGTTGTTCCTCTGCATCTGAAATCAAGGTATTCAACAAGTCACCCAGGAGCTCATCAACAGCTTGACCATTCCGCAGGTCTGCTTTCTATTCAGGAATCCCACAACAAGGTCTAATTGAGTCCCAAAGACCACTGGGGAACGGACTGTCCGCTCCCCTGCCCACGGCTACTCCGTCCCAGATGACCGCACAACCTCTGCCTACGCAGGATAACATGTCCACAGATCAATCGTGGACTCCTAAACTCAGTCCGCCCGCTCCTAACTCTACACCTCCGGGCAGAGCAGCTCCGAGCCAAACGCGCACGTGCTTAGACAGATGCTCCACACAACATTATAGACGACCCGACAGCAATAACACCAAAAATGCTCCACAACAAAAATGACTCCGAACCAGAGACGGCAACAACAAAAATAACCTGCAGGGAGGCAGCGGTGAGGCGAGGAGCCTCTACTGCAACCCCAGAGAAAAAAGGAGCCGAACGTCACGGCCCCTTATGAGAGGGCAGCTCTGGCGCAAACACGCAGAGACGGCGCAAATACGAGAAGCTGCTACAAGACCTAAAACCTTCAAGATGCTGGGAATAACATGCCAGTCCCTTAGACTGGATGGGTAGAGAGCACAGCTGCCGGCACAGCCCAGGACAACGCCACAAACACCCCTGACCAGAAGCGGCCGAAAGGCAAGAACCCGCCACGCTTTCGGCTGCCGACACCAGAAAACCAGCGCCCAATCGGCGCTACGCCGATCGGCACCGGCGTTCCAGATGCCGGGATGGCACCCGAGATGCCTTTCGTGCCCCTCGAACGCAACGAGACCCCAGGATCGTCTGACAGGCGCAAGGCAGGCTTCCCGAACTACACCACAACGCAGACGCAGGCTGGAGCTGCCCTGCCCGGCACACGCTGGCATCGCACGGTAAAGGTCCCCGAGCCCTTCACCCGCGCCAAGGGCACGGTTCCTGGACGGCCCTTGCCCTTAGCAGAGCTAAACCCCCCGTCCCTGCGATTCCCAGCCCCTTCCCAGCCCTCGCGCCTCCACTTAGCTTTCAGAGGGCCAAGGGACCGAACCCATCTTCAGCAGAGGAAAACGCCACGTGTGCCAACGGGCGTCTTCCCGCGTCGCCGGGTTCCTCTTCAGCGCCTGCAGAAACACGAGAAAGCACACGCTCGCTAAGCCGCGCTGGCACGCGGCGCCGCGGGGCAAACGCCGACCCCTTCTGCAACACCCACCTCCTGCTGAGTTCCAGGGCGGTCCGGTCAGCGTGTCGTGGCGCGGGCGCGGTCACAAACCCTCATCGCTTGTGACGCCTAAGACGGCGAGAAACAAAGAACTGTAGCTCTTTGAACGAAACCCTGGCCCCACGCTCCTCCTCGCCCCTACCACGGCTCCGTGCTCACCTTGCCAGAGGAGCTGCGCTGCCGATACCCAGCTTTCCACTTTGCTTCACGCCTAGAAAAGAGAGAAACGACCAAACTTAGCTAGAGCCACACAGCACAGCTTCCTGCTCCCACCACGCACAGACCCACTTGCTTCCGGCGCTCGGCTCGCCTCCTCCGTCGCTCTTTCGTGCCAAGTTGTCCCTCTGCATCTGAAATCAAGGTATTCAACAAGTCACCCAGGAGCTCATCAACAGCTTGACCATTCCACAGGTCTGCTTTCTATTCAGGAATCCCACAACAAGGTCTAATTGAGTCCCAAAGACCACTGGGGAACGGACTGTCCGCTCCCCTGCCCACGGCTACTCCGTCCCAGATGACCGCACAACCTCTGCCTACGCAGGATAACATGTCCACAGATCAATCGTGGACTCCTAAACTCAGTCCGCCCGCTCCTAACTCTACACCTCCGGGCAGAGCAGCTCCGAGCCAAACGCGCACGTGCTTAGACAGATGCTCCACACAACATTATAGACGACCCGACAGCAATAACACCAAAAATGCTCCACAACGAAAATGACTCCGAACCAGAGACGGCAACAACAAAAATAACCTGCGGGGAGGCAGCGGTGAGGCGAGGAGCCTCTACTGCAACCCCAGTAAAAAAAGGAGCCGAACGTCACGGCCCCTTATGAGAGGGCAGCTCAGGCGCAAACACGCAGAGACGGCGCAAATACGAGAAGCTGCTACAAGACCTAAAACCTTCAAGATGCTGGGAATAACATGCCAGTCCCTTAGACTGGATGGGTAGAGAGCACAGCTGCCGGCACAGCCCAGGACAACGCCACAAACACCCCTGACCAGAAGCGGCCGAAAGGCAAGAACCCACCACGCTTTCAGCTGCCGACACCAGAAAACCAGCGCCCAATCGGCGCTGCGCCGATCGGCACCGGCGTTCCAGATGCCGGGATGGCACCCGAGATGCCTTTCGTGCCCCTCGAACGCAACGAGACGCCAGGATCGTCTGACAGGCGCAAGGCAGGCTTCCCGAACTACACCACAACGCAGACGCAGGCTGGAGCTGCCCTGCCCGGCACACGCTGGCATCGCACGGTAAACGTCCCCGGGCCCTTCACCCGCGCCAAGGGCACGGTTCCTGGACGGCCCTTGCCCTTAGCAGAGCTAAACCCCCCGTCCCTGCGATTCCCAGCCCCTTCCCAGCCCTCACGCCTCCACTTAGCTTTCAGAGGGCCGAGGGACCGAACCCATCTTCAGCAGAGGAATACGCCACGTGTGCCAACGGGCGTCTTCCCGCGTCGCCGGGTTCCTCTTCAGCGCCTGCAGAAACACGAGAAAGCACACGCTAGCTAATCTGCGCTGGCACGCGGCGCCGCGGGGCAAACGCCGACCCCTTCTGCAACACCCACCTCCTGCTGAGTTCCAGGGCGGTCGGGTCAGCGTGTCGTGGCGCGGGCGCGGTCACAAACCCTCATCGCTTGTGACGCCTAAGACGGCGAGAAACAAAGAACTGTAGCTCTTTGAACGAAACCCTGGCCCCACGCTCCTCCTCGCCCCTACCACGGCTCCGTGCTCACCTTGCCAGAGGAGCTGCGCTGCCGATACCCAGCTTTCCACTTTGCTTCACGCCTAGAAAAGAGAGAAACGACCAAACTTAGCTAGAGCCACACAGCACAGCTTCCTGCTCCCACCACGCACAGACCCACTTGCTTCCGGCGCTCGGCTCGCCTCCTCCGTCGCTCTTTCGTGCCAAGTTGTCCCTCTGCGTCCGAAATCAAGGTATTCAACAAGTCACCCAGGAGCTCATCAACAGCTTGACCATTCCACAGATCTGCTTTCTATTCAGGAATCCCACAACAAGGTCTAATTGAGTCCCAAAGACCACTGGGGAACGGACTGTCCGCTCCCCTGCCCACGGCTACTCCGTCCCAGATGACCGCACAACCTCTGCCTACGCAGGATAACATGTCCACAGATCAATCGTGGACTCCTAAACCCAGTCCGCCCGCTCCTAACTCTACACCTCCGGGCAGAGCAGCTCCGAGCCAAACGCGCACGTGCTTAGACAGATGCTCCACACAACATTATAGACGACCCAACAGCAATAACACGAAAATGCACCACAACAAAAATGACTCTGAACCAGAGACGGCAACAGCAAAAATAACCTGCGGGGAGGCAGCGGTGAGGCGAGCAGCCTCTACTGCAACCCCAGAAAAAAAGGGAGCCGAACGTCACGGCCCCTTATGAGAGGGCAGCTCTGGCGCAAACACGCAGAGACGGCGCAAATACGAGAAGCTGCTACAAGACCTAAAACCTTCAAGATGCTGGGAATAACATGCCAGTCCCTTAGACTGGATGGGTAGAGAGCACAGCTGCCGGCACAGCCCAGGACAACGCCACAAACACCCCTGACCAGAAGCGGCCGAAAGGCAAGAACCCGCCACGCTTTCGGCTGCCGACACCAGAAAACCAGCGCCCAATCGGCGCTACGCCGATCGGCACCGGCGTTCCAGATGCCGGGATGGCACCCGAGATGCCTTTCGTGCCCCTCGAACGCAACGAGACCCCAGGATCGTCTGACAGGCGCAAGGCAGGCTTCCCGAACTACACCACAACGCAGACGCAGGCTGGAGCTGCCCTGCCCGGCACACGCTGGCATCGCACGGTAAAGGTCCCCGAGCCCTTCACCCGCGCCAAGGGCACGGTTCCTGGACGGCCCTTGCCCTTAGCAGAGCTAAACCCCCCGTCCCTGCGATTCCCAGCCCCTTCCCAGCCCTCGCGCCTCCACTTAGCTTTCAGAGGGCCAAGGGACCGAACCCATCTTCAGCAGAGGAAAACGCCACGTGTGCCAACGGGCGTCTTCCCGCGTCGCCGGGTTCCTCTTCAGCGCCTGCAGAAACACGAGAAAGCACACGCTCGCTAAGCCGCGCTGGCACGCGGCGCCGCGGGGCAAACGCCGACCCCTTCTGCAACACCCACCTCCTGCTGAGTTCCAGGGCGGTCCGGTCAGCGTGTCGTGGCGCGGGCGCGGTCACAAACCCTCATCGCTTGTGACGCCTAAGACGGCGAGAAACAAAGAACTGTAGCTCTTTGAACGAAACCCTGGCCCCACGCTCCTCCTCGCCCCTACCACGGCTCCGTGCTCACCTTGCCAGAGGAGCTGCGCTGCCGATACCCAGCTTTCCACTTTGCTTCACGCCTAGAAAAGAGAGAAACGACCAAACTTAGCTAGAGCCACACAGCACAGCTTCCTGCTCCCACCACGCACAGACCCACTTGCTTCCGGCGCTCGGCTCGCCTCCTCCGTCGCTCTTTCGTGCCAAGTTGTTCCTCTGCATCTGAAATCAAGGTATTCAACAAGTTACCCAGGAGCTCATCAACAGCTTGACCATTCCGCAGGTCTGCTTTCTATTCAGGAATCCCACAACAAGGTCTAATTGAGTCCCAAAGACCACTGGGGAACGGACTGTCCGCTCCCCTGCCCACGGCTACTCCGTCCCAGATGACCGCACAACCTCTGCCTACGCAGGATAACATGTCCACAGATCAATCGTGGACTCCTAAACTCAGTCCGCCCGCTTCTAACTCTACACCTCCGGGCAGAGCAGCTCCGAGCCAAACGCGCACGTGCTTAGACAGATGCTCCACACAACATTATAGACGACCCGACAGCAATAACACCAAAAATGCTCCACAACAAAAATGACTCCGAACCAGAGACGGCAACAACAAAAATAACCTGCGGGGAGGCAGCGGTGAGGCGAGGAGCCTCTACTGCAAGCCCAGTAAAAAAAGGAGCCGAACGTCACGGCCCCTTATGAGAGGGCAGCTCTGGCGCAAACACGCAGAGACGGCGCAAATACGAGAAGCTGCTACAAGACCTAAAACCTTCAAGATGCTGGGAATAACATGCCAGTCCCTTAGACTGGATGGGTAGAGAGCACAGCTGCCGGCACAGCCCAGGACAACGCCACAAACACCCCTGACCAGAAGCGGCCGAAAGGCAAGAACCCGCCACGCTTTCGGCTGCCGACACCAGAAAACCAGCGCCCAATCGGCGCTGCGCCGATCGGCACCGGCGTTCCAGATGCCGGGATGGCACCCGAGATGCCTTTCGTGCCCCTCGAACGCAACGAGACCCCAGGATCGTCTGACAGGCGCAAAGCAGGCTTCCCGAACTACACCACAACGCAGACGCAGGCTGGAGCTGCCCTGCCCGGCACACGCTGGCATCGCACGGTAAACGTCCCCGGGCCCTTCACCCGCGCCAAGGGCACGGTTCCTGGACGGCCCTTGCCCTTAGCAGAGCTAAACCCCCCGTCCCTGCGATTCCCAGCCCCTTCCGAGTCCTCGCGCCTCCACTTAGCTTTCAGAGGGCCGAGGGACCGAACCCATCTTCAGCAGATGAAAACGCCACGTGTGCCAACGGGCGTCTTCCCGCGTCGCCGGGTTCCTCTTCAGCGCCTGCAGAAACACGAGAAAGCACACGCTAGCTAAGCTGCGCTGGCACGCGGCGCCGCGGGGCAAACGCCGACCCCTTCTGCAACACCCACCTCCTGCTGAGTTCCAGGGCGGTCCGGTCAGCGTGTCGTGGCGCGGGCGCGGTCACAAACCCTCATCGCTTGTGACGCCTAAGACGGCGAGAAACAAAGAACTGTAGCTCTTTGAACGAAACCCTGGCCCCACGCTCCTCCTCGCCCCTACCACGGCTCCGTGCTCACCTTGCCAGAGGAGCTGCGCTGCCGATACCCAGCTTTCCACTTTGCTTCACGCCTAGAAAAGAGAGAAACGACCAAACTTAGCTAGAGCCACACAGCACAGCTTCCTGCTCCCACCACGCACAGACCCACTTGCTTCCGGCGCTCGGCTCGCCTCCTCCGTCGCTCTTTCGTGCCAAGTTGTTCCTCTGCATCTGAAATCAAGGTATTCAACAAGTTACCCAGGAGCTCATCAACAGCTTGACCATTCCGCAGGTCTGCTTTCTATTCAGGAATCCCACAACAAGGTCTAATTGAGTCCCAAAGACCACTGGGGAACGGACTGTCCGCTCCCCTGCCCACGGCTACTCCGTCCCAGATGACCGCACAACCTCTGCCTACGCAGGATAACATGTCCACAGATCAATCGTGGACTCCTAAACTCAGTCCGCCCGCTCCTAACTCTACACCTCCGGGCAGAGCAGCTCCGAGCCAAACGCGCACGTGCTTAGACAGATGCTCCACACAACATTATAGACGACCCGACAGCAATAACACCAAAAATGCTCCACAACGAAAATGACTCCGAACCAGAGACGGCAACAACAAAAATAACCTGCGGGGAGGCAGCGGTGAGGCGAGGAGCCTCTACTGCAAGCCCAGTAAAAAAAGGAGCCGAACGTCACGGCCCCTTATGAGAGGGCAGCTCTGGCGCAAACACGCAGAGACGGCGCAAATACGAGAAGCTGCTACAAGACCTAAAACCTTCAAGATGCTGGGAATAACATGCCAGTCCCTTAGACTGGATGGGTAGAGAGCACAGCTGCCGGCACAGCCCAGGACAACGCCACAAACACCCCTGACCAGAAGCGGCCGAAAGGCAAGAACCCGCCACGCTTTCGGCTGCCGACACCAGAAAACCAGCGCCCAATCGGCGCTGCGCCGATCGGCACCGGCGTTCCAGATGCCGGGATGGCACCCGAGATGCCTTTCGTGCCCCTCGAACGCAACGAGACCCCAGGATCGTCTGACAGGCGCAAGGCAGGCTTCCCGAACTACACCACAACGCAGACGCAGGCTGGAGCTGCCCTGCCCGGCACACGCTGGCATCGCACGGTAAACGTCCCCGGGCCCTTCACCCGCGCCAAGGGCACGGTTCCTGGACGGCCCTTGCCCTTAGCAGAGCTAAACCCCCCGTCCCTGCGATTCCCAGCCCCTTCCGAGTCCTCGCGCCTCCACTTAGCTTTCAGAGGGCCGAGGGACCGAACCCATCTTCAGCAGATGAAAACGCCACGTGTGCCAACGGGCGTCTTCCCGCGTCGCCGGGTTCCTCTTCAGCGCCTGCAGAAACACGAGAAAGCACACGCTAGCTAAGCTGCGCTGGCACGCGGCGCCGCGGGGCAAACGCCGACCCCTTCTGCAACACCCACCTCCTGCTGAGTTCCAGGGCGGTCCGGTCAGCGTGTCGTGGCGCGGGCGCGGTCACAAACCCTCATCGCTTGTGACGCCTAAGACGGCGAGAAACAAAGAACTGTAGCTCTTTGAACGAAACCCTGGCCCCACGCTCCTCCTCGCCCCTACCACGGCTCCGTGCTCACCTTGCCAGAGGAGCTGCGCTGCCGATACCCAGCTTTCCACTTTGCTTCACGCCTAGAAAAGAGAGAAACGACCAAACTTAGCTAGAGCCACACAGCACAGCTTCCTGCTCCCACCACGCACAGACCCACTTGCTTCCGGCGCTCGGCTCGCCTCCTCCGTCGCTCTTTCGTGCCAAGTTGTTCCTCTGCATCTGAAATCAAGGTATTCAACAAGTCACCCAGGAGCTCATCAACAGCTTGACCATTCCGCAGGTCTGCTTTCTATTCAGGAATCCCACAACAAGGTCTAATTGAGTCCCAAAGACCACTCGGGAACGGACTGTCCGCTCCCCTGCCCACGGCTACTCCGTCCCAGATGACCGCACAACCTCTGCCTACGCAGGATAACATGTCCACAGATCAATCGTGGACTCCTAAACTCAGTCCGCCCGCTCCTAACTCTACACCTCCGGGCAGAGCAGCTCCGAGCCAAACGCGCACGTGCTTAGACAGATGCTCCACACAACATTATAGACGACCCGACAGCAATAACACCAAAAATGCTCCACAACAAAAATGACTCCGAACCAGAGACGGCAACAACAAAAATAACCTGCGGGGAGGCAGCGGTGAGGCGAGGAGCCTCTACTGCAACCCCAGTGAAAAAAGGAGCCGAACGTCACGGCCCCTTATGAGAGGGCAGCTCTGGCGCAAACACGCAGAGACGGCGCAAATACGAGAAGCTGCTACAAGACCTAAAACCTTCAAGATGCTGGGAATAACATGCCAGTCCCTTAGACTGGATGGGTAGAGAGCACAGCTGCCGGCACAGCCCAGGACAACGCCACAAACACCCCTGACCAGAAGCGGCCGAAAGGCAAGAACCCGCCACGCTTTCAGCTGCCGACACCAGAAAACCAGCGCCCAATCGGCGCTGCGCCGATCGGCACCGGCGTTCCAGATGCCGGGATGGCACCCGAGATGCCTTTCGTGCCCCTCGAACGCAACGAGACCCCAGGATCATCTGACAGGCGCAAGGCAGGCTTCCCGAACTACACCACAACGCAGACGCAGGCTGGAGCTGCCCTGCCCGGCACACGCTGGCATCGCACGGTAAACGTCCCCGGGCCCTTCACCCGCGCCAAGGGCACGGTTCCTGGACGGCCCTTGCCCTTAGCAGAGCTAAACCCCCCGTCCCTGCGATTCCCAGCCCCTTCCCAGTCCTCGCGCCTCCACTTAGCTTTCAGAGGGCCGAGGGACCGAACCCATCTTCAGCAGATGAAAACGCCACGTGTGCCAACGGGCGTCTTCCCGCGTCGCCGGGTTCCTCTTCAGCGCCTGCAGAAACACGAGAAAGCACACGCTAGCTAATCTGCGCTGGCACGCGGCGCCGCGGGGCAAACGCCGACCCCTTCTGCAACACCCACCTCCTGCTGAGTTCCAGGGCGGTCCGGTCAGCGTGTCGTGGCGCGGGCGCGGTCACAAACCCTCATCGCTTGTGACGCCTAAGACGGCGAGAAACAAAGAACTGTAGCTCTTTGAACGAAACCCTGGCCCCACGCTCCTCCTCGCCCCTACCACGGCTCCGTGCTCACCTTGCCAGAGGAGCTGCGCTGCCGATACCCAGCTTTCCACTTTGCTTCACGCCTAGAAAAGAGAGAAACGACCAAACTTAGCTAGAGCCACACAGCACAGCTTCCTGCTCCCACCACGCACAGACCCACTTGCTTCCGGCGCTCGGCTCGCCTCCTCCGTCGCTCTTTCGTGCCAAGTTGTCCCTCTGCATCTGAAATCAAGGTATTCAACAAGTCACCCAGGAGCTCATCAACAGCTTGACCATTCCACAGGTCTGCTTTCTATTCAGGAATCCCACAACAAGGTCTAATTGAGTCCCAAAGACCACTGGGGAACGGACTGTCCGCTCCCCTGCCCACGGCTACTCCGTCCCAGATGACCGCACAACCTCTGCCTACACAGGATAACATGACCACAGATCAATCGTGGACTCCTAAACCCAGTCCGCCCGCTCCTAACTCTACACCTCCGGGCAGAGCAGCTCCGAGCCAAACGCGCACGTGCTTAGACAGATGCTCCACACAACATTATAGACGACCCGACAGCAATAACACCAAAAATGCTCCACAACAAAAATGACTCCGAACCAGAGACGGCAACAACAAAAATAACCTGCGGGGAGGCAGCGGTGAGGCGAGGAGCCTCTACTGCAACCCCAGTAAAAAAAGGAGCCGAACGTCACGGCCCCTTATGAGAGGGCAGCTCAGGCGCAAACACGCAGAGACGGCGCAAATACGAGAAGCTGCTACAAGACCTAAAACCTTCAAGATGCTGGGAATAACATGCCAGTCCCTTAGACTGGATGGGTAGAGAGCACAGCTGCCGGCACAGCCCAGGACAACGCCACAAACACCCCTGACCAGAAGCAGCCGAAAGGCAAGAACCCGCCACGCTTTCGGCTGCCGACACCAGAAAACCAGCGCCCAATCGGCGCTACGCCGATCGGCACCGGCGTTCCAGATGCCGGGATGGCACCCGAGATGCCTTTCGTGCCCCTCGAACGCAACGAGACCCCAGGATCGTCTGACAGGCGCAAGGCAGGCTTCCCGAACTACACCACAACGCAGACGCAGGCTGGAGCTGCCCTGCCCGGCACACGCTGGCATCGCACGGTAAACGTCCCCAGGCCCTTCACCCGCGCCAGGGGCACGGTTCCTGGACGGCCCTTGCCCTTAGCAGAGCTAAACCCCCCGTCCCTGCGATTCCCAGCCCCTTCCCAGCCCTCGCGCCTCCACTTAGCTTTCAGAGGGCCAAGGGACCGAACCCATCTTCAGCAGATGAAAACGCCACGTGTGCCAACGGGCGTCTTCCCGCGTCGCCGGGTTCCTCTTCAGCGCCTGCAGAAACACGAGAAAGCACACGTTCGCTAAGCCGCGCTGGCACGCGGCGCCGCGGGGCAAACGCTGACCCCTTCTGCAACACCCACCTCCTGCTGAGTTCCAGGGCGGTCCGGTCAGCGTGTCGTGGCGCGGGCGCGGTCACAAACCCTCATCGCTTGTGACGCCTAAGACGGCGAGAAACAAAGAACTGTAGCTCTTTGAACGAAACCCTGGCCCCACGCTCCTCCTCGCCCCTACCACGGCTCCGTGCTCACCTTGCCAGAGGAGCTGCGCTGCCGATACCCAGCTTTCCACTTTGCTTCACGCCTAGAAAAGAGAGAAACGACCAAACTTAGCTAGAGCCACACAGCACAGCTTCCTGCTCCCACCACGCACAGACCCACTTGCTTCCGGCGCTCGGCTCGCCTCCTCCGTCGCTCTTTCGTGCCAAGTTGTCCCTCTGCATCTGAAATCAAGGTATTCAACAAGTCACCCAGGAGCTCATCAACAGCTTGACCATTCCACAGGTCTGCTTTCTATTCAGGAATCCCACAACAAGGTCTAATTGAGTCCCAAAGACCACTGGGGAACGGACTGTCCGCTCCCCTGCCCACGGCTACTCCGTCCCAGATGACCGCACAACCTCTGCCTACGCAGGATAACATGTCCACAGATCAATCATGGACTCCTAAACTCAGTCCGCCCGCTCCTAACTCTACACCTCCGGGCAGAGCAGCTCCGAGCCAAACGCGCACGTGCTTAGACAGATGCTCCACACAACATTATAGACGACCCGACAGCAATAACACCAAAAATGCTCCACAACGAAAATGACTCCGAACCAGAGACGGCAACAACAAAAATAACCTGCGGGGAGGCAGCGGTGAGGCGAGGAGCCTCTACTGCAACCCCAGTGAAAAAAGGAGCCGAACGTCACGGCCCCTTATGAGAGGGCAGCTCAGGCGCAAACACGCAGAGACGGCGCAAATACGAGAAGCTGCTACAAGACCTAAAACCTTCAAGATGCTGGGAATAACATGCCAGTCCCTTAGACTGGATGGGTAGAGAGCACAGCTGCCGGCACAGCCCAGGACAACGCCACAAACACCCCTGACCAGAAGCGGCCGAAAGGCAAGAACCCACCACGCTTTCAGCTGCCGACACCAGAAAACCAGCGCCCAATCGGCGCTGCGCCGATCGGCACCGGCGTTCCAGATGCCGGGATGGCACCCGAGATGCCTTTCGTGCCCCTCGAACGCAACGAGACGCCAGGATCGTCTGACAGGCGCAAGGCAGGCTTCCCGAACTACACCACAACGCAGACGCAGGCTGGAGCTGCCCTGCCCGGCACACGCTGGCATCGCACGGTAAACGTCCCCGGGCCCTTCACCCGCGCCAAGGGCACGGTTCCTGGACGGCCCTTGCCCTTAGCAGAGCTAAACCCCCCGTCCCTGCGATTCCCAGCCCCTTCCCAGCCCTCGCGCCTCCACTTAGCTTTCAGAGGGCCGAGGGACCGAACCCATCTTCAGCAGAGGAATACGCCACGTGTGCCAACGGGCGTCTTCCCGCGTCGCCGGGTTCCTCTTCAGCGCCTGCAGAAACACGAGAAAGCACACGCTAGCTAATCTGCGCTGGCACGCGGCGCCGCGGGGCAAACGCCGACCCCTTCTGCAACACCCACCTCCTGCTGAGTTCCAGGGCGGTCCGGTCAGCGTGTCGTGGCGCGGGCGCGGTCACAAACCCTCATCGCTTGTGACGCCTAAGACGGCGAGAAACAAAGAACTGTAGCTCTTTGAACGAAACCCTGGCCCCACGCTCCTCCTCGCCCCTACCACGGCTCCGTGCTCACCTTGCCAGAGGAGCTGCGCTGCCGATACCCAGCTTTCCACTTTGCTTCACGCCTAGAAAAGAGAGAAACGACCAAACTTAGCTAGAGCCACACAGCACAGCTTCCTGCTCCCACCACGCACAGACCCACTTGCTTCCGGCGCTCGGCTCGCCTCCTCCGTCGCTCTTTCGTGCCAAGTTGTCCCTCTGCGTCCGAAATCAAGGTATTCAACAAGTCACCCAGGAGCTCATCAACAGCTTGACCATTCCACAGATCTGCTTTCTATTCAGGAATCCCACAACAAGGTCTAATTGAGTCCCAAAGACCACTGGGGAACGGACTGTCCGCTCCCCTGCCCACGGCTACTCCGTCCCAGATGACCGCACAACCTCTGCCTACGCAGGATAACATGTCCACAGATCAATCGTGGACTCCTAAACTCAGTCCGCCCGCTTCTAACTCTACACCTCCGGGCAGAGCAGCTCCGAGCCAAACGCGCACGTGCTTAGACAGATGCTCCACACAACATTATAGACGACCCGACAGCAATAACACCAAAAATGCTCCACAACGAAAATGACTCCGAACCAGAGACGGCAACAACAAAAATAACCTGCGGGGAGGCAGCGGTGAGGCGAGGAGCCTCTACTGCAAGCCCAGTAAAAAAAGGAGCCGAACGTCACGGCCCCTTATGAGAGGGCAGCTCTGGCGCAAACACGCAGAGACGGCGCAAATATGAGAAGCTGCTACAAGACCTAAAACCTTCAAGATGCTGGGAATAACATGCCAGTCCCTTAGACTGGATGGGTAGAGAGCACAGCTGCCGGCACAGCCCAGGACAACGCCACAAACACCCCTGACCAGAAGCGGCCGAAAGGCAAGAACCCGCCACGCTTTCGGCTGCCGACACCAGAAAACCAGCGCCCAATCGGCGCTGCGCCGATCGGCACCGGCGTTCCAGATGCCGGGATGGCACCCGAGATGCCTTTCGTGCCCCTCGAACGCAACGAGACCCCAGGATCGTCTGACAGGCGCAAGGCAGGCTTCCCGAACTACACCACAACGCAGACGCAGGCTGGAGCTGCCCTGCCCGGCACACGCTGGCATCGCACGGTAAACGTCCCCGGGCCCTTCACCCGCGCCAAGGGCACGGTTCCTGGACGGCCCTTGCCCTTAGCAGAGCTAAACCCCCCGTCCCTGCGATTCCCAGCCCCTTCCGAGTCCTCGCGCCTCCACTTAGCTTTCAGAGGGCCGAGGGACCGAACCCATCTTCAGCAGATGAAAACGCCACGTGTGCCAACGGGCGTCTTCCCGCGTCGCCGGGTTCCTCTTCAGCGCCTGCAGAAACACGAGAAAGCACACGCTAGCTAAGCTGCGCTGGCACGCGGCGCCGCGGGGCAAACGCCGACCCCTTCTGCAACACCCACCTCCTGCTGAGTTCCAGGGCGGTCCGGTCAGCGTGTCGTGGCGCGGGCGCGGTCACAAACCCTCATCGCTTGTGACGCCTAAGACGGCGAGAAACAAAGAACTGTAGCTCTTTGAACGAAACCCTGGCCCCACGCTCCTCCTCGCCCCTACCACGGCTCCGTGCTCACCTTGCCAGAGGAGCTGCGCTGCCGATACCCAGCTTTCCACTTTGCTTCACGCCTAGAAAAGAGAGAAACGACCAAACTTAGCTAGAGCCACACAGCACAGCTTCCTGCTCCCACCACGCACAGACCCACTTGCTTCCGGCGCTCGGCTCGCCTCCTCCGTCGCTCTTTCGTGCCAAGTTGTTCCTCTGCATCTGAAATCAAGGTATTCAACAAGTTACCCAGGAGCTCATCAACAGCTTGACCATTCCGCAGGTCTGCTTTCTATTCAGGAATCCCACAACAAGGTCTAATTGAGTCCCAAAGACCACTGGGGAACGGACTGTCCGCTCCCCTGCCCACGGCTACTCCGTCCCAGATGACCGCACAACCTCTGCCTACGCAGGATAACATGTCCACAGATCAATCGTGGACTCCTAAACTCAGTCCGCCCGCTCCTAACTCTACACCTCCGGGCAGAGCAGCTCCGAGCCAAACGCGCACGTGCTTAGACAGATGCTCCACACAACATTATAGACGACCCGACAGCAATAACACCAAAAATGCTCCACAACAAAAATGACTCCGAACCAGAGACGGCAACAACAAAAATAACCTGCGGGGAGGCAGCGGTGAGGCGAGGAGCCTCTACTGCAAGCCCAGTAAAAAAAGGAGCCGAACGTCACGGCCCCTTATGAGAGGGCAGCTCTGGCGCAAACACGCAGAGACGGCGCAAATACGAGAAGCTGCTACAAGACCTAAAACCTTCAAGATGCTGGGAATAACATGCCAGTCCCTTAGACTGGATGGGTAGAGAGCACAGCTGCCGGCACAGCCCAGGACAACGCCACAAACACCCCTGACCAGAAGCGGCCGAAAGGCAAGAACCCGCCACGCTTTCGGCTGCCGACACCAGAAAACCAGCGCCCAATCGGCGCTGCGCCGATCGGCACCGGCGTTCCAGATGCCGGGATGGCACCCGAGATGCCTTTCGTGCCCCTCGAACGCAACGAGACCCCAGGATCGTCTGACAGGCGCAAGGCAGGCTTCCCGAACTACACCACAACGCAGACGCAGGCTGGAGCTGCCCTGCCCGGCACACGCTGGCATCACACGGTAAACGTCCCCGGGCCCTTCACCCGCGCCAAGGGCACGGTTCCTGGACGGCCCTTGCCCTTAGCAGAGCTAAACCCCCCGTCCCTGCGATTCCCAGCCCCTTCCGAGTCCTCGCGCCTCCACTTAGCTTTCAGAGGGCCGAGGGACCGAACCCATCTTCAGCAGATGAAAACGCCACGTGTGCCAACGGGCGTCTTCCCGCGTCGCCGGGTTCCTCTTCAGCGCCTGCAGAAACACGAGAAAGCACACGCTAGCTAAGCTGCGCTGGCACGCGGCGCCGCGGGGCAAACGCCGACCCCTTCTGCAACACCCACCTCCTGCTGAGTTCCAGGGCGGTCCGGTCAGCGTGTCGTGGCGCGGGCGCGGTCACAAACCCTCATCGCTTGTGACGCCTAAGACGGCGAGAAACAAAGAACTGTAGCTCTTTGAACGAAACCCTGGCCCCACGCTCCTCCTCGCCCCTACCACGGCTCCGTGCTCACCTTGCCAGAGGAGCTGCGCTGCCGATACCCAGCTTTCCACTCTGCTTCACGCCTAGAAAAGAGAGAAACGACCAAACTTAGCTAGAGCCACACAGCACAGCTTCCTGCTCCCACCACGCACAGACCCACTTGCTTCCGGCGCTCGGCTCGCCTCCTCCGTCGCTCTTTCGTGCCAAGTTGTCCCTCTGCATCTGAAATCAAGGTATTCAACAAGTCACCCAGGAGCTCATCAACAGCTTGACCATTCCACAGGTCTGCTTTCTATTCAGGAATCCCACAACAAGGTCTAATTGAGTCCCAAAGACCACTGGGGAACAGACTGTCCGCTCCCCTGCCCACGGCTACTCCGTCCCAGATGACCGCACAACCTCTGCCTACGCAGGATAACATGTCCACAGATCAATCGTGGACTCCTAAACTCAGTCCGCCCGCTCCTAACTCTACACCTCCGGGCAGAGCAGCTCCGAGCCAAACGCGCACGTGCTTAGACAGATGCTCCACACAACATTATAGACGACCCGACAGCAATAACACCAAAAATGCTCCACAACAAAAATGACTCCGAACCAGAGACGGCAACAACAAAAATAACCTGCGGGGAGGCAGCGGTGAGGCGAGGAGCCTCTACTGCAACCCCAGAAAAAAAAGGAGCCGAACATCAGGGCCCCTTATGAGATGGCAGCTCAGGCGCAAACACGCAGAGACGGCGCAAATACGAGAAGCTGCTACAAGACCTAAAACCTTCAAGATGCTGGGAATAACATGCCAGTCCCTTAGACTGGATGGGTAGAGAGCACAGCTGCCGGCACAGCCCAGGACAACGCCACAAACACCCCTGACCAGAAGCGGCCGAAAGGCAAGAACCCGCCACGCTTTCGGCTGCCGACACCAGAAAACCAGCGCCCAATCGGCGCTGCGCCGATCGGCACCGGCGTTCCAGATGCCGGGATGGCACCCGAGATGTCTTTCGTGCCCCTCGAACGCAACGAGACCCCAGGATCGTCTGACAGGCGCAAGGCAGGCTTCCCGAACTACACCACAACGCAGACGCAGGCTGGAGCTGCCCTGCCCGGCACACGCTGGCATCGCACGGTAAAGGTCCCCGAGCCCTTCACCCGCGCCAAGGGCACGGTTCCTGGACGGCCCTTGCCCTTAGCAGAGCTAAACCCCCCGTCCCTGCGATTCCCAGCCCCTTCCCAGCCCTCGCGCCTCCACTTAGCTTTCAGAGGGCCGAGGGACCGAACCCATCTTCAGCAGAGGAAAACGCCACGTGTGCCAACGGGCGTCTTCCCGCGTCGCCGGGTTCCTCTTCAGCGCCTGCAGAAACACGAGAAAGCACACGCTCGCTAAGCTGCGCTGGCACGCGGCGCCGCGGGGCAAACGCCGACCCCTTCTGCAACACCCACCTCCTGCTGAGTTCCAGGGCGGTCCGGTCAGCGTGTCGTGGCGCGGGCGCGGTCACAAACCCTCATCGCCTGTGACGCCTAAGACGGCGAGAAACAAATGAACTGTAGTGCTTGTTGCAAACCAGAAAGTTGCCACTTTCCCCTTCATCACCCACAATTCAAAAACACATACACAATAATGAGTACTCATAATGGTTGTCCGTCGTAGTTCCCTAGCCATTGCTCTCCTTGACGGAGTTGTGGGTGTTAGATTTGAATGATCTACCAGCGTTTACCGCATACTGCAAAGGTTCTGTGGACAACACACTGTTCTGTGGGTGATCAGGGAGGCCATGAGCCACCCTGTAGCTTGAAAGACACTCTGCCTTATGGTCCTGCTGCTTCCTTCACAAACGCTAAAACTGCACCTACAGATACGAGATGCTCATCCTAACCCCTGGTAGATAACCTGAGCATCCTAGGAGGAGAGATTATATCAGCAACTTGTTACACACCAATACAAACCAAGAATTAACACCCCATCTCCATTGCAATCAGGAATTTAGGGAAAATAACAAGTACCAGGAATTGATTCAATAAATGAAAAATAGTTACAAACATACTTTCAACTACATCTGCTATTGAAACTTTTCTGATCCTGAAGGTCCTACCTCAAACAGACATCTCCATTTCTCCAAACACACCCGCCCATGTAGCTTAAACAGCTCAAAAGCTGCTGACTGCTAAAGGAGCAGCAGAGAACCAGCACCCAAGCAGCCCAGGAGCAGAATGAGCTTCCCTACCTAGGGACTGGGGCTCAAATACCCTGAGGCCCTCCCACCCCTTCCCACAATCCCCTGGGAAAGGGGAGGGGTCAATCACCCCAGGCCCCACCCACCACCCTTATCAAATCACCTGGACCCTCACTGGAAGTGACAGCACCTGCACTCCTGTCAGGCTCTGTCAGACACTGTTGGTTTTTGTGAAGCCCTGTGAGACCTCTTTGGGGTCTGTCAGGCTCTATCAGGTTTTGATGGGCTCTGTAGGGCTCTGTGGAGACCTGTTGGGGTCTGCTGAGCCCTGTCAAGATTTCTCAGGCTCTGTTGAGACCCCCAGGGCTCCGTCATACACATTGAGGCTCTATCAGGAACTGACAAGATTTGTCAGGCCCTGACGGGTCCTGTTGGGCTCTTCCAAGCTTTGTCAGGCTCTGTGAGGATCCGTCAAGCTCTCTCGGGCCCTGTCGGGCTCTGTTGGACTTTCTCAAGCTCTCTCAGGCCCTGCCTGGCTCTGTTGGTCTTTCTTGAGCTTTGTCTGCCCCTGTCATGCCCTGTCAGGTACATGGCTCGGCAGCGGAGGGGAAGGAGTTGTAGGTCTGTAGGCCACACCCCCTGCAGGGAGCCCACCAATGGGGGTGGAAGTGTGGGTCAAGTGGGAGGAGCCCAGCTGGGAGGGTGGGGTGCTTGGAAAGGGGGTCGGCCTGGTTGGGGCACACCCCTTCGAGAAGGCACATTGGGGAGAGCTTGGGAGGGAGGTGGGGTTGGCAGTGGCCCCGCCCACATCTTCAGCCCCACCCTCAACCCTAAACCCCAGCCCCAAATCCTTCACTGGAAATGGAACAAACCACATGCTTAAGGTTTTTTTACATTATTTAATTTTATTGGGTGAGAATTGGCCCCAAAACCAGGTTAAAAATCCCCCAACATGGCCCTGGGGGAGCAATGTCAGGATGGCAGGGGCACAGCGCTGATCTTTTCCAAGATGGCCATCAGGGGTAAACAGAGTCACAGGCCCCACCACCCACCTTGGGCCCCACCCCAGAATGGCTGCCCTAGGCAGGCCCCGCCCACCTCAGCCCCACCCTTCCAGCACAGGCTTAGCAGCCATGACAGTCATGGCCCCGCCCACCAGCAGGGACACAGCAGCCGAGATGGCCACGCCCATCAGGGCAGCCATCTTCTTCCCATGGGCAGGGTGCAGGGCCACAGGGCCAGCCAATGGGAGCAGCCAATACAGCCGGGAGCTGCCGCCTGAGCACGGCGCAGACCTACAGCCCCTCCGGCAGTGCCAGCATGGCTGCCAGCCCTCCCCCCCCCCCCAAAACCATCTTGGATTCCAAGCAGGGTGGAGCCCAGCAGCCATGCTGTCCTCATTTTGTTGTGCACAGGGCCCCGTGCAGCATCGTAACCCAGGACATCTGGTGGGGTGAGGGGACCCCGGAATGTCGATCTGTGGGCGGAATGCAGAAGCTGTGGGATGCTACATATCAATGGGGCAGAGTGCTGAAAGTATATGGTGCTGCAGAGCAGTGCTGTGGATGTATAGGGCAGACCAGATGTGTGGGGCACTGCTGTGGGTCTATGGGGCAGGGTGCAGGAGCTACAGTGTGCTATAGGGCAGAACTGCTGGCCTATGGGCTAGTGGGAAGAAGCTATGGTGTTTTCTGGGACAGTGTTGTTGATCTATAGGGCAGAGGAACTATGGGGTGCTGTAGGGTTACTCTGTGGGTCTATAGGGCAGAGTGAACAAGATATGGGGTGCTGTGGGACAGCACTGTGTGTCTACGGGGCAGAGTGGAGATACAGGGTGCTGTGGAGCAGTGCTGTCCATTTATGTGGCAGAGTAAAAGCAGCTATGGGGTGCAGTGACTCTATAGGGCAGAGGGGCTATGAGCTGCTGTGGGTCACTGTGTGGGTCACTCACCTGTAAGGGGTTCACCCTCTTCAGGGGTGTGACAGATTGCAATTCCCCCTCCCTCCTGCAGCACTGCAGGTCTCCCTCTTCCTCTGCTATTTGAGGCTAACAGCTTCTTTTGTCTGGCCCAGAGCACCCTGGCTTCTGGGATATTAGAAGAAGGAATCCTACAATTAGAAGAAGGATCCTACAATCTTTCTTTCTATCTTTTTTTTTGTGTTTCTTTCTTTTCTTCTTATTTTTTCTTTCTTTCTTTCTTCTTTCTTTCTTTCCTTCTTTCTTTTTTACTTTCTTTCTTTTTTTCTTCTTTCTTTCTTTCTGTCATTATTTCTTTCTTTTTTCTTGCATTCTTCTTTCTTTGTTCTTTCTTTTTTCATTCTATCTTTCTTTTTTTACTTCTTACTTTCTTTTTTCTTTCCCTCTTTCTTTATTCTTTCTTTCTTTCTTTCCTTCTTTCTCTCTTTTTTACCTTCTTTTTCTTTCTTTCTTCTATCTTTCTTTGCTTCTTTCTTTCTTTATCTTACTCTTTTCAATATTCTTTCTTTCTTTCTTTCTTTCTTTCTTTCTTTCTTTCTTTCCTACTTTCTCGTTTCTTTCTTTTTTCTTTCTTTCTTTCTTGTTTTCTTTCTTTTTTCTTTCTTTCTATCTTTCTTTCTTTCTTTCTTTCATTTTTCTTTCATTCTTCTTTCTTTCTTTTTTGTTTCTTTTTTCTATCTATCTTTCTTCTTTCTTTTTTCTTTCTGTCTTTCTTTCCTACTTTCTTAATTTCCTTCTTTCTTTATGTTTTCTATCTTTTCTCTTTCTTTTTTCTTTCTCTCCTCTTTCTTTATTCTTTCTTCTCTCTTTCTTTGTTTCCTACTTTTTTTCTTTCTTTCTTTCTTTCTTTCTTGCTCTCTTTCTTCTTTCTTTCTTCTTTCTTTCTTTTTTCTTTCTTTACTCTTTCTTTCTTCTTTCTTTCTTCTTTCTTTCTTTCTTTCTTTTTTCTTTCTTCTTTCTCTCTTCTTTCTTTCTTCTTTCTTTCTTTCTGCTTTCTTTCTTATTCTTTCTTACTTCTTTCTTTCTCTCTTCTTTCTTTCTTCTTTCTTCTTTCTTTCTTTCGTCTTTCTTCTTTCTTCCTTCTTTCTTTCCTCTTTCTTTTTTCTTTTTTCTTCTTTCTTTCTTCTTTCTTTCTTCTTTCTTCTTTCTTTCTTTCTTCTTTCTTTCTTCTTCCTTTCTTCTTTCTTCCTTCTTTCTTTCTTCTTTCTTCCTTCTTTCTTTCTTCTTTCTTTGTTCTTCCTTTCTTTCTTCTTTCTTTCTTTCTTCTTTCTTTCTTCTTTCTTTCTTCTTTCTTCTTTCTTAATTCTTTCTTACTAATTTCTTTCTTTTTTCTTTCTTCTTTATTTCTTCTTTCTTTCTTCTTTCTTTCTCCTTCCTTCTTTCTTTTTTCTTTCTTCTTTTTCTTCTTTCTCTCTTCTTTCTTTCTTCTTTCTTTCTTTCTTTATTTTTCTTTCTTCTTTCTTTCTTTCTTTCTTTCTTCTTTCTTTCTTCTTTCTTTCTTCTTTCTTTCTTCTTTCTTTCTTCTTTCTTTCTTCTTTCTTTCTTCTTTCTTTCTTCTTTCTTTCCTTCTTTTTTCTTCTTTCTTTCTTCTTTCTTTCTTCTTTCTTTCTTCTTTCTTTCTTCTTTCTTTCTTTCTTTCTTTCTTCTTTCTTTCCTTCTTCTTTCTTCTTTCGTTCTTCTTTCTGCTTTCTTTCTTAATTCTTTCTTCCTTCTTTCTTCTTTCTTTCTTCTTTCTTTCTTCTTTCTTTCTTTCTCCTTTCTTTCTTTCTTCTTTCTTTCTTCTTTCTTTCTTTCTTCTTTCTTTCCTTCTTCTTTCTTCTTTCGTTCTTCTTTCTGCTTTCTTTCTTAATTCTTTCTTCCTTCTTTCTTCTTTCTTTCTTCTTTCTTTTTTCTTTCTTTCTTTCTTCTTTCTTTCTTACTTCTTTCTTACTTCATTCTTTCTTTCTTCTTAATTTCTTCTTTCTTTCTGTCTTCTTACTTTCTTTCTTCTTTCTTTCTTCTTTCTTTCTTTCTTCTTTATTTCTTCTTTCTTCCTTCTTTCTTTCTTCTTTCTTCCTTCTTTCTTTCTTCTTTCTTTCTTCTTTCTTTCTTATTTCTTTCGTTCTTTCTTTCTTTCCTACTTTCGTTCTTTCTTTCTTTCTTTCTTTCTTTCTTTTTTTCTTTTTTTCTTTCTTTATTCTTTCTTTTTTTATTCTTTCTTTCTTCTTAATTTTTCTTTTTTTCTTCTTTCTTACTTCTTTCTTTCTTCTTTCTTTTTCTTTTCTTCTTCTTTCTTACTTCTTTCTCACTTCTTTTTTTCTTCTTTCTTTCTTCTTTCTTTCTTCTTTCTTTCTTCTTTCTTTCTTCTTTCTTTCTTTCTTCTTTCTTTCTTCTTTCTTTCTTCTTCCTTTCTTCTTTTTAACTTCTTTCTCACTTCTTCTTTTCTTTCTTTTTTCTTTCATCTTTATTTTTTTTCTTTCTTACTTCTTTCTTACTTCCTTCTTACTTCTTTGTTTCTTCTTTTTTTCTTCTTTCTTTCTGCTTTCTTTCTTCTTATTTTCTTTCTTCTTTCTTTCTTCTTTCTTTCTTCTTTCTTTATTTCTTACATCTTTCTTACATCTTTCTTACTTCTTTCTTTCTTCTTTCTTTCTTCTTTCTTTCTTCTTTCTTTCTTCTTTCTTTCTTTCTTTCTTTCTTTCTTTCTTTCTTTCTTTCTTTCTTTCTTTCTTTTTTTATTCTTTCTTTCTTCTTAATATTTCTTTTTTTACTTCTTTCTTACTTCTTTCTTTCTTCTTTCTTTTTCTTTTCTTCTTCTTTCTTACTTCTTTCTCACTTCTTTTTTCTTCTTTCTTTCTTCTTTCTTTCTTCTTTCATTCTTCATTCTTTCTTTCTCTCTTTCTTTCTTCCTTTCTTCTTCCTTTCTTCTTTCTTTCTTCTTTCTTTCTTCTTTCTTTCTTTCTTCTTTCTTTCTTACTTCTTTCTTTCTTACTTCTTTCTTTCTTACTTCTTTCTTTCTTACTTCTTTCTTTCTTCTTTCTTTCTTTCTTCTTTCTTTCTTCTTTATTTATTTTTTCTTTCTTCTTTCTTTCTTCTCTCTTTCTTCTTACTTTCTTCTCTCTTTCTTCTTACTTTCTTTTTTCTTTCTAATTTCTTTCTTACTTCTTTCTTACTTCATTCATACTTCTTTTTTTCTTCTTTCTCTCTTCTTTCTTTCTTATTTCTTTCTTCTTTCTTTCTTCTTTCTTTCTCCTTTCTTTCTTCTTTCTTTCTTCTTCCTTTCTTCTTTTTAACTTCTTTCTCACTTCTTTTTTTCTTTCTTTTTTCTTTCATCTTTATTTTTCTTCTTTCTTACTTCTTTCTTACTTCCTTCTTACTTTGTTGTTTCTTCTTTTTTTCTTCTTTCTTTCTGCTCTCTTTCTTCTTATTTTCTTTCTTTTTTCTTTCATCTTTATTTTTCTTCTTTCTTACTTCTTTCTTACTTCCTTCTTACTTTGTTGTTTCTTCTTTTTTTCTTCTTTCTTTCTGCTTTCTTTCTTCTTATTTTCTTTCTTCTTTCTTTCTTCTTTCTTTCTTCTTTCTTTCTTCTTTCTTTCTTCATTCTTTCTTCATTCTTTCTTCATTCTTTCTTCATTCTTTCTTCATTCTTTCTTTCTTACTTCTTTCTTACTTCTTTCTTACTTCTTTCTTACTTCTTTCTTACTTCTTTCTTACTTCTTTCTTACTTCTTTCTTACTTCTTTCTTACTTCTTTCTTACTTCTTTCTTACTTCTTTCCTCTTTCTTTCTTCTCTCTTTCTTCTTTCTTTCTTCCGTCTCTCTTTCTTCTTTCTTTCTTCTTTCTTACTCCTTTCTTTCTTCTTTCTTCTTTCATTCTTTCTTCTTTCTTTCCTCTTTCTTTCTTCTCTCTTTCTTCTTTCTTTCTTCCGTCTTTCTTTCTTCTTTCTTTCTTTCTTCTTTCTTCTTTCTTTCTTCTTTCTTTCGTTATTCTTTCTTTCTTTCTTTTTTCTTTCTTATTTCCTTCCTCTTTCTTTCTTCTTTCTTTCTTCTTTCCTTCTTCTTTCTTCTTTCATTCTTTCTTCTTTCTATCCTTCTTCTTTCTTTCTTTCTTCTTTCTTTCTTTTTCTTTATTTTTCTTTCTTCTTTCTTTCTTCTTTCTTTCTTTCTTCTTTCTTCTTTCTTTCTTTCTTCTTTCTTCTTTCTTCATTCTTCTTTCTTCTTTCTTCATTCTTCTTTCTTCTTTCTTTCTTCTTTCTTCTTTCTTTCTTCTTTCTTCTTTCTTTATTTCTTCTTTCTTTCTTCTTTCTTTCTTCTTTCTTTCTTCTTTCTTTCTTCTTTCTTTCTTCTTTCTTTCTTCTTTCTTTCTTTTTTCTTTCTTTCTTTTTTCTTTCTTTCTTTTTTCTTTCTTTCTTCTTTCTTTCTTCTTGCTTTCTTCTTTCATTCTTTTTTCTTTCTTTCTTACTTCTTTCTTTCTTCTTTCTTTCTTCTTTCTTTCTTCCTTCTTTCTTCCTTCTTTCTTCCTTCTTTCTTTCTTCTTTCTTTCTTCTTTCTTTCTTCTTTCTTTCTTCTTTCTTTCTTCTTTCTTTCTTCTTTCTTTCTTTCTTCTTTCTTACTTCTTTCTTACTTCTTTCTTTCATCTTTCTTTCTTATTTCTTTCTTTCTTCTTTCTTTCTTCTTTCTTTCTTCTTTCTTTCTTCTTTCTTTCTTCTTTCTTTCTTTCTTCTTTCTTACTTCATTCTTACTTCTTTCTTTCATCTTTCTTTCTTATTTCTTTCTTTCTTCTTTCTTTCTTCTTTCTTTCTTCTTTCTTTCTTCTTTCTTTCTTCTTTCTTTCTTCTTTCTTTCTTCTTTCTTTCTTCTTTCTTTCTTTCTTCTTTCTTTCTCCTTTTTTTCTTTCTTCTTTCTTCTTTGTTTGTTCTTTCTTTCTCCTTTCTTTCTCCTTTCTTTCTTCTTTGCTTCTTTCTTCTTTGTTCCTTTCTTTTTTCTTCTTTCTTTCTTTCTTCTTTCTTTCTTTCATCTTTATTTCTTCTTTCTTCTTTCTTTCTTCTTTCTTTCTTTCTTCTTTCTTTCTCCTTTCTTTTTTCTTTCTTTCTTTCTTCTTCCTTTCTTTCTTATTTCTTCTTTCTTTCTTCCCTTCTTTCTTTCTTCTTTCATTCTTTCTTACTTCTTACATCTTTCTTTCTTTCTTACTTCTTTCTTTCTTCTTTCTTTCTTCTTTCTTTCTTCTTTCTTTCATTCTTCTTTCTTACTTCTTTCTTTCTTTCTTTCTTCTTTATTTCTTTCTTTATTTCTTACTTCTTTCTTACTTCCTTCTTTCTTCTTTCTTTCTTCTTTCTTTCTTTCTTCTTTCTTTCTTCTTTCTTTCTTCTTTCTTTCTTCTTTCTTTCTTTTTGCTTTCTAACTTTCTTTCTTCTTTCTTTCTTTCTTCTTTCTTTCTTCTTTCTTTCTTTTTTCTTTCCTTCTTACTTCTTTCTTACTTCTTTATTTCTTTCTTCTTTTTTCTTCTTTCTTTCTTTCTTCTTTCTTTCTTCTTTCTTTCTTTCTTCATTCTTTCTTCATTCTTTCTTCTTTCTTTCATCTTTCTTTCTTTCTTCGTTCTTTCTTCTTTCTTTCTTCTTCTTTCTTCTTTCTTTCTTCTTTCTTTCTTCTTTCTTTCTTCTTTCTTTCTTCTTTCTTTCTTCTTTCTTTCTTCTTTCTTTCTTCTTTCTTTCTTACTTCTCTCTTACTTCTTTCTTCCTTCTTTCTTTCTTCCTTCTTTCTTTCTTCTCTCTTTCTATCTCCTTTCTTTTCTGTCTTCTTTCTTTCTTTTTTCTTTCTTCTTTCTTTCTTCTTTCTTTCTTTCTTCTTTCTTTCCTACTTCTTTCTTTCTTTCTTCTTTCTTTTTTTCTTCTTTCTTTCTTCTTTCTTTCTTCTTTCTTTCTTTTTTCTTTCTTTCTTCTTTCTTTCTTTCTTCTTTATTTCTCCTTTCTTTCTTCTTTCTTTCTTCTTTCTTTTTTCTTTCTTTCTTTCTTCCTTTCTTTCTTCATCCTTTCTTCTCTCTTCTTTCTTTCTTCCTTCTTTCTTACTTCTTTCTTGCTTCTTTCTTCTTTCTTTTTTCTTCTTTCTTTCTTCTTTCTTTCTTCTTTCTTACTTCTTTCTTTCTTCTTACTTCTTTCTTTCTTCTTCTTTCTCTTTCTTCTCTTTCTTCTTTCTTTCTTTCTTTCTTCTTTCTCTCTTCTTTCTTTCTTCTTTTTTCTTCCTTCTTTCTTTCTTTCTTTCTTCTTTCATTCTTCTCCCTTTCTTTCTTCTTTCTTCTTTCTTCTTTCTTTCTTCTTTCTTTCTTCTCTCTTTCTTTCTTCTCTCTTTCTTTCTTCTCTCTTTCTTTCTTCTCTCTTTCTTGTTTCTTTCTTCTTTCTTTCTTCTTTCTATTTGTCTTCTTTCTTTCTTTCTTCTTTCTTTCTTTCTTCTTTCTTTCTTTCTTCTTTCTTTCTTTCTTCTTTCTTTCTTTCTTCTTTCTTTCTTTCTTCTTTCTTTCTTTCTTCTTTCTTTCTTTCTTCTTTCTTTCTTTCTTCTTTCTTTCTTTCTTCTTTCTTTCTTACTTCTTTCTTTTATTTCTTCTTTATTTCTTTCTTCTTTCTTTCTTCTTTCTTTCTTCTTTCTTTCTTCTTTCTTTCTTCTTTCTTTCTTCTTTCTTTCTTCTTTCTTTCTTCTTTCTTTCTTCTTTCTTTCTTCTTTCTTTCTTCTTTCTTTCTTCTTTCTTTCTTCTTTCTTTCTTCTTCCTTTCTTCTTCCTTTCTTCTTCCCTTTCTTCTTTCTTTCTTCTTTATGTCTTCCTTTATGTCTTCTTTATGTCTTCTTCTTTCTTTCTTCTTTCTTTCTATTTATGTCTTCTTTCTTACTTTCTTCTTTCTTTCTTTCTTCTTTCTTTCTTTATTCTTTTTTTCTTTCTTCTTTCTTATTTATGTCTTCTTTCTTACTTTCTTCTTCTTTCTTTCTTCTTTCTTTCTTACTTCTTTCTTTCTTATTCTTTCTTTCTTTCTTCTTTCTTTCTTCTTTCTTTCTTCTTTTTTTCTTCTTTCTTCTTCTTTCTTTCTTCTTTCTTTCATACTTCTTTCTTACTGCTTTCTTTCTTTCTTCTTTTTTTCTGCTTTCTTTCTTATTTCTTCTTTCTTTCTTCTTTCTTTTTTCTTTCTTTCTTTCTTCTTTCTTTCTTCTTTCTTTTTTCTTTCTTTCTTCTTTCTTTCTCTCTTTCTTTCTTCTTTGTTTCTTCTTTCTTCTTTCTTTCTTCTTTCTTTTTCTTTCTTTTTTTCTTCTTCTTTCTTCTTTCTGTCTTCTTTCTTTCTTCTTACTGTCTTCTTTCTGTCTTCTTCTTTCATTCTTCTTCTTTCTTTCTTCCTTCTTTCTTCTTCTCTTTCTTTCTATCTTCTTCTTTCTTACTTCTTTCTTCTTAGTCTTTCTTTCTTTCTTCTTCTTTCTTCTTCTTCTTTCTTTCTTCTTCTTTCTTTCTTCTTTCTTTCTATATTCTTTCTTCTTTCTTTCTTCTTTCTTTCTTTCTTCTTTCTTTTTTTTTCTTCTTTCTTTCTTCTTTCTTTCTTTCTTCTTCCTTTCTCCTTTCTTATTCTTTCTTTCTTTCTTCTTTATTCTTTCTAATTTCTTCTTTCTTTCTTCCTTCTTTCTTTCTTCTTTCTTTCTTCTTTCTTTCTTACTTCTTTACTTCTTTCTCTCTTTCTTTCTTTCTTTCTTTCTTCTCTTCTTTTTTTTTTTCTTCTTTCTTTCTTTCATCTTTCTTCTTTCTTTCTTCTTATTTCTTTCTTCTTTCTTTCTTCTTTCTTCCTTTCTCCTTCTTCCTTCTTTCTTTCTTCTTTCTTTCTTTCTTCTTCTTTCTTTCTTCTCTCTTTCTTCTTTCATTCTTTCTTCTTTCTTTCTTTCTTCTTTCTTTCTTCTTTCTTTCTTCTTTCTTCTTCTTCTTTCTTCTTTCTTTCTTTCTTTCTTTCTTTCTTTCTTTCTATCTATCTATCTTTCTATCTTTCTATCTTTCTTCTTTATTTCTTCTTTCTTTCTTTCTTCTCTCTTTTTTCTTTCTTTGTTCTTTCTTTCTTCCTTCTTTCTTCTTTCTAACTTCTTTCTTTCTTTTTTCTTCCTTTCTTCTTTTCTTCTTTCTTTCCTCTTCTCTTTCTTTCTTCTTTCTTTCTTCTTTCTCTTTCTTCTTTCTTTCTTACTTCTTTATACTTCTTTCTTCTTCTTTCTTTTTTTCTTCTTTCTTCTTCTTTCTTCTTTCTTTCTTCTTCTTTCTTTCTTCTTTGTTTCTTTCTTCTTTCTTTCTTCTTTCTTTCTTGTTTCTTTCTTCTTTCTTTCTTCTTTCTTTATTCTTTCTTACTTCTTTCTTCCTTCTTTCTTTCTTCTTTCTTTCTTACTTCTTTCTTACTTCTTTCTTTCTTCTTTCTTTATTCTTTTCTTTCTTCTTTCATTATTCTTTCTTTCTTTCTTCTTCTTTCTTCTTTTTTTCTTCTTTCTTTCTTCTTTCTTTCTTGTTTCTCTCTTTCTTGTTTCTTTCTTCTTTCTTTCTTCTTTCTTTCTTACTTCTTTCTTTTTACCTCTTTCTTTCTTCTTTGTTTTCTTCTTTCTTTCTTCATTCTTTCTTCTTTCTTTTCTTTCTTTCTTTTTTCTTTCTTCTTCTTTCTTGCTTCTTTCCTTGTTTCTTCTTTCTTTCTTCTTCTTGATTCTTTCTTTCTTTCTCCTTTATTTCTCCTTTCTTTCTTTCTTTCTTCTTTCTTTCTTCTTTCTTTCTTCTCTCTTTCTTCTCTCTTTCTTCTCTCTTTCTTCTCTCTTTCTTCTCTCTTCTTCTTTCTCTCTTTCTTTCTTCTCTCTTTCTTTCTTCTTTCTTTCTTCTTTCTTTCTTCTTTCTTTCTTCTTTCTTTCTTCTTTCTTTCTTCTTTCTTTCTTCTTTCCTACTATATTCTTTCTTCTTTCTGTCTTCTTCCTTACTTTCTTCTTTCTTTCTTCTTTATTACTTACTTCTTTCTTACTTCCTTCTTTCTTTATTCTTTCTTTCTTTATTGTTTCTTTCTTCATTCTTTCTTTCTTTCTTCTTTCTTTCTTCTTTCTTTCTTCTTTTTTTCTTCTTTCTTTCTTCTTTCTTTCATGCGCTCTTTCTTCTTTCTTTCATTCTTCTTTCTTACTTCTTTCTTTCTTACTTACTTCTTTCTTTCTTAATTCTTTCTCACTTCTTTCTTTCTTCTTTGTTTCTTCTTCTTCTTCTTTCTTTCTTTTCTTTCTTCTTTCTTCTTCTTCTTCTTCTTTCTTTCTTTTTCTTCTTCTTTCTTTTCTTTCTTTTTCTTTCTTTCTCTTTCTTCTTTATTCTTTCTTTCTTCTTTCTTTTTTTCCTTCTTCTTTCTTTATTCTTTCTTTCTTCATTCTTCTTTCTTCTTCTTCTTTCTTTCTTCTTCTTTCTTCTCTCTTTCTTTCTTCTTTCTTTCTTCTTTCTTCTTTCTTTCTCTTTCTTTCTTTCTTCTTCTTTTCTTCTTTCTTTCTTCTTTCTTTCTTCTTTCTTTCTTCTTTCTTTCTTCATTCTTTCTTTCTTTCTTCTTTCTTTCTTCTTTCTTTCTGCCTTCTTTCTTCTTTCTTCCATTCTTCTTTCCTACTTCTTTCTTTCT
>NW_027043132.1:300000-375737 GCF_036013475.1 Columba livia
TTGCCTTGCCTTTCCTAGCTTTGGCCTTTTTCCTGGCCTTGCCATGCTTTTGTCCTTTTGACTTACCTTGCCTTGCCTTTCTTTGCACTTTTGCCCGGCCTTGCATTGAGTTGCCCTTTTTCCTTGCCTTGCCATGCTTTGCCCTTTTGCCTTGCCTTGCTTTGCCCTTTTGCCTTGCTTTGCCTTGTTATGCTTTGCCCTTTTGCCTTGCCTTGCTTTGCCATTTTGCCTTTCCTTGAATTGCCCTTTTGCCTTACCTTGCCTTGACTTGCTATACCCTTTTTCCTAACCTTGCCTTGTCATACTTTGCCATTTTGACTTGCTTTGCTTTGCCCTTTTGCCTTGCCTTGCTTTGCCATTTTGCCTTTCCTTGAATTGCCCTTTTGCCTTACCTTGCCTTGACTTGCTATACCCTTTTTCCTAGCCTTGCCTTGTCATGCTTTGCCCTTTTGACTTGCCTTGCTTTGCCCTTTTGCCTTGCTTTGCCTTGTTATGCTTTGCCCTTTTGCCTTGTCTGCTTTGCCATTTTGCGTTTCCTTGCATTGCCCTTTTGCCTTACCTTGCCTTGACATGCTTTAGCCTTTTGCCTTGCCTTGCCTTGTCATTCTTTGCCTTTTTGACTTGCTTTGCTTTGCCCTTCTGCCTTGCCTTTCCTTTTTTTGCCGTTTTGAATTGCCTTGCATTGCCTTACTTTCATCTTTGCCTTGCCTTGACGTGTCTTCCTTATCCTTTTGCCTTGCCTTGCTTTGCTTTCCTCTTTTGCCTTGCCTTTCCTTGCCTTGCTTTACCCTTTTGCCTTCCCTTGCCTTGCCTTTCCATGCCTTGCTTTGCCCCTTTGCCTTACCTTGCCTTGCTTTGCCCTTTTGCCTTGCCTTGAATTGCCCTTTTGCCTTACCTTGCCTCGACTTGCTATACCCTTTTTCCTTGCCTTGCCTTGTCATGCTTTGCCCTTTTCACTTGCTTTGCTTTGCCCTTTTGCCTTGCTTTGCCTCGTTATGCTTTGCCCCTTTGCCTTGTCTTGCTTTGCCATTTTGCATTTCCTTGCATTGCCCTTTTGCCTTACCTTGCCTTGACATGCGTTTCCCTTTTGCCTTGCCTTGCCTTGTCATGCTTTGCCCTTTTCACTTGCTTTGCTTTGCCCTTTTGCCTTGCCTTTCCTTGTTTTGCCGTTTTCAATTTCCTTGCATTGCCTTACTTTCATCTTTGCCTTGCCTTGACGTGTCTTCCTTATCCTTTCGCCTTGCCTTGCTTTGCTTTCCCCTTTTGCCTTGCCTTTCCATGCCTTGCTTTGCCCCTTTGCCTTACCTTGCCTTGCTTTGCCTTTTTGCCTTGCCTTGCTTTGCCTCTTTGCCTTGCCTTGCCTTGCCTTCCTTTCTCCTTTTGCCCTGATTTGCCTTGCCTTTCTTTTGCCCTTTTGCCTTGCCTTGCCATGCTTTGCCCTTTTGCCTTGTCTTGCTTTCCCATTTTGCCTTTCCTTGCATTGCCCTTTTGCCTTACCTTGCCTTGTCATGCTTTGCCCTTTTGCCTTGCCTACCTTGTCATGCTTTGCCCTTTTGACTTGCTTTGCTTTGCCCTTTTGCCTTGCCTTTCCTTGTTTTGCCGTTTTGAATTGCCTTGCATTGCCTTGCTTTCATCTTTGTCTTGCCTTGACGTGTCTTCCTTATCCTTTTGCCTTGCCTTGCTTTGCTTTCTCCTTTTCCCTTGCCTTTCCTTGCCTTGCTTTACCCTTTTGCCTTCCCTTGCCTTTGCCTTTCCATGCCTTGCTTTGCCCCTTTGCCTTACCTTGCCTTGCTATGCCCTTTTGCCTTACCTTTCTTTGTCTCTTTGCCTTGTCTTGCCTTGCCTTCCTTTCTCCTTTTGCCCTGATTTGCCTTGCCTTTCTTTTGACCTTTTGCCTTGCCTTGCCATGCTTTTCTCTTTTTCCTTGCCTTGCTTTGCCCTTTTGTCTTTCCTTGCCTTGCCTTGCTTTGCCATTTTCCCTTGCCTTGCTTTCCCCTTTTGCCTTGCCTTTCCTAGCTTTGGCCTTTTTCCTGGCCTTGCCATGCTTTTGTCCTTTTGACTTACCTTGCCTTGCCTTTCTTTGCACTTTTGCCCGGCCTTGCATTGAGTTGCCCTTTTTCCTTGCCTTGCCATGCTTTGCCCTTTTGCCTTGCCTTGCTTTGCCCTTTTGCCTTGCTTTGCCTTGTTATGCTTTGCCCTTTTGCCTTGCCTTGCTTTGCCATTTTGCCTTTCCTTGAATTGCCCTTTTGCCTTACCTTGCCTTGACTTGCTATACCCTTTTTCCTAACCTTGCCTTGTCATACTTTGCCATTTTGACTTGCTTTGCTTTGCCCTTTTGCCTTGCCTTGCTTTGCCATTTTGCCTTTCCTTGAATTGCCCTTTTGCCTTACCTTGCCTTGACTTGCTATACCCTTTTTCCTAGCCTTGCCTTGTCATGCTTTGCCCTTTTGACTTGCCTTGCTTTGCCCTTTTGCCTTGCTTTGCCTTGTTATGCTTTGCCCTTTTGCCTTGTCTGCTTTGCCATTTTGCGTTTCCTTGCATTGCCCTTTTGCCTTACCTTGCCTTGACATGCTTTAGCCTTTTGCCTTGCCTTGCCTTGTCATTCTTTGCCTTTTTGACTTGCTTTGCTTTGCCCTTCTGCCTTGCCTTTCCTTTTTTTGCCGTTTTGAATTGCCTTGCATTGCCTTACTTTCATCTTTGCCTTGCCTTGACGTGTCTTCCTTATCCTTTTGCCTTGCCTTGCTTTGCTTTCCTCTTTTGCCTTGCCTTTCCTTGCCTTGCTTTACCCTTTTGCCTTCCCTTGCCTTGCCTTTCCATGCCTTGCTTTGCCCCTTTGCCTTACCTTGCCTTGCTTTGCCCTTTTGCCTTGCCTTGAATTGCCCTTTTGCCTTACCTTGCCTCGACTTGCTATACCCTTTTTCCTTGCCTTGCCTTGTCATGCTTTGCCCTTTTCACTTGCTTTGCTTTGCCCTTTTGCCTTGCTTTGCCTCGTTATGCTTTGCCCCTTTGCCTTGTCTTGCTTTGCCATTTTGCATTTCCTTGCATTGCCCTTTTGCCTTACCTTGCCTTGACATGCGTTTCCCTTTTGCCTTGCCTTGCCTTGTCATGCTTTGCCCTTTTCACTTGCTTTGCTTTGCCCTTTTGCCTTGCCTTTCCTTGTTTTGCCGTTTTCAATTTCCTTGCATTGCCTTACTTTCATCTTTGCCTTGCCTTGACGTGTCTTCCTTATCCTTTCGCCTTGCCTTGCTTTGCTTTCCCCTTTTGCCTTGCCTTTCCATGCCTTGCTTTGCCCCTTTGCCTTACCTTGCCTTGCTTTGCCTTTTTGCCTTGCCTTGCTTTGCCTCTTTGCCTTGCCTTGCCTTGCCTTCCTTTCTCCTTTTGCCCTGATTTGCCTTGCCTTTCTTTTGACCTTTTGCCTTGCCTTGCCTTGCCATGCTTTGCTCTTTTTCCTTGCCTTGCTTTCCCTTTTGTCTTGCCTTGCCTTGCCTTGCTTTGCCATTTTCCCTTGCCTTGCTTTCCCCTTTTGCCTTGCCTTTCCTTGCTTTGGCCTTTTTCCTGGCCTTGCCATGGTTTGTCCTTTTGACTTACCTTGCCTTGCCTTTCTTTGCCCTTTTGCTTGGCCTTGCATTGAGTTGCCCTTTTTCATTGCCTTGCCTTGCCATGCCTTGCCCTTTTGCCTTGCTTTGCCATTTTGCCTTTCCTTGAATTGCCCTTTTGCCTTACCTTGCCTTGACTTGCTATACCCTTTTTCCTTGCCTTGTCTTGCTTTGACATTTTGCCTTTCCTTGCATTGCACTTTTGCCTTACCTTGCCTGACATGCTTTGCCCTTTTGCCTTGCCTTGCCTTGTCATGCTTTGCCCTTTTGACTTGCTTTGCTTTGCCCTTATGCCTTGCCTTTCCTTGTTTTGCCGTTTTGAATTGCCTTGCATTGCCTTACTTTCATCTTTGCCTTGCCTTGACGTGTCTTCCTTATCCTTTTGCCTTGCCTTGCTTTGCTTTCCCCTTTTGCCTTGCCTTTCCTTGCCTTTCTTTACCCTTTTGCCTTCCCTTGCCTTGCCTTTCCATGCCTTGCTTTGCCCCTTTGCCTTACCTTGCCTTGCTTTGCCCTTTTGCCTTGCCATACTTTGCCTCTTTGCCTTGTCTTGCCTTGCCTTCCTTTCTCCTTTCTCCTTCCTTTCTCCTACATTGCCTTACTTTCACATTTTGCCTTGCCTTACCTTGTCTTGCTTTGCCCTTTTGCTTTGCCTTGCCTTGCCAGGCTTTGCCCATTTGCCTTCCCTTGCCTTTGCCTTTCCATGACTTGCTTTGCCCCTTTGCCTTACCTTGCCTTGCTATGCCCTTTTGCCTTGCCTTGCTTTGTCTCTTTGCCTTGTCTTGCCTTGCCTTCCTTTCTCCTTTTGCCCTGATTTGCCTTGCCTTTCTTTTGACCTTTTGCCTTGCCTTGCCATGCTTTGCTCTTTTTCCTTGCCTTGCTTTGCCCTTTTGTCTTTCCTTGCCTTGCCTTGCTTTGCCATTTTCCCTTGCCTTGCTTTCCCCTTTTGCCTTGCCTTTCCTTGCTTTGGCCTTTTTCCTGGCCTTGCCATGGTTTGTCCTTTTGACTTACCTTGCCTTGCCTTTCTTTGCACTTTTGCCTGGCCTTGCTTTGCCCTTTTGCCTTGCCTTGCTTTGCCATTTTGCCTTTCCTTGAATTGCCCTTTTGCCTTACCTTGCCTTGGCATGCTATCCCCTTTTTCCTTGCCTTGCCTTGTCATGCTTTGCCCTTTTGACATGCCTTGCTTTGCCCTTTTGCCTTGCCTTGCTTTGCCCTTTTGCCTTGCTTTGCCTTGTTATGCTTTGCCCTTTTGCCTTGCCTTGCTTTGCCATTTTGCCTTTCCTTGAATTGCCCTTTTGCCTTACTTTGCCTTGACTTGCTATACCCTTTTTCCTTGCCTTGCCTTGTCATACTTTGCCATTTTGACTTGCTTTGCTTTGCCCTTTTGCCTTGCCTTGCTTTGCCATTTTGCCTTTCCTTGAATTGCCCTTTTGCCTTACCTTGCCTTGACTTGCTATACCCTTTTTCCTTGCCTTGCCTTGTCATGCTTTGCCCTTTTGACTTGCTTTGCTTTGTCCTTTTGCCTTGCCTTGCTTTGCCATTTTGCCTTTCCTTGAATTGCCCTTTTGCCTTACCTTGCCTTGACTTGCTATACCCTTTTTCCTTGCCTTGCCTTGTCATGCTTTGCCCTTTTGACTTTCCTTGCTTTGCCCTTTTGCCTTGCCTTGCTTTGCCCTTCTGCCTTGCTTTGCCTTGTTATGCTTTCCCTTTTGCCTTGTCTTGCTTTGCCATTTTGCTTTTCCTTGCATTGCCCTTTTGCCTTACCTTGCCTTGACATGCTTTAACCTTTTTCCTTGCCTTGCCTTTTCATGCTTTGCCCTTTTGCATTGCCTTGCCTTGTCATGCTTTGCCCTTTTGACTTGCTTTGCTTTGCCCTTTTGCCTTGCCTTTCCTTGTTTTGCCGTTTTCAATTTCCTTGCATTGCCTTACTTTCATCTTTGCCTTGCATTGACGTGTCTTCCTTATCCTTTCGCCTTGCCTTGCTTTGCTTTCCCCTTTTGCCTAGCCTTACCTTGCCTTGCTTTGCCTCTTTGCCTTGTCTTGCCTTGCCTTCCTTTCTCCTTTTGCCCTGATTTGCCTTGCCTTTCTTTTGACAATTTGCCTTGCCTTGTCTTGCCATGCTTTGCTCTTTTTCCTTGCCTTGCTTTGCCCTTTTGTCTTGCCTTGCCTTGCTTTGCCATTTTCCCTTGCCTTGCTATCCCTTTTGCCTTGCCTTTCCTTGCTTTGGCCTTTTTCCTGGCCTTGCCATGGTTTGTCCTTTTGACTTACCTTGCCTTGCCTTTCTTTGCCCTTTTGCCTGGCCTTGCATTGAGTTGCCCTTTTTCCTTGCCTTGCCATGCTTTGCCCTTTTGCCCTGCCTTGCTTTGCCATTTTGTCTTTCCTTGAATTGCCCTTTTGCCTTACCTTGCCTTGACTTGCTATACCCTTTTTCCTTGCCTTGCCTTTTCATGCTTTGCCCTATTGACTTGCCTTGCTTTGCCCTTTTGCCTTGCTTTGCCTTGTTATGCTTTGCCCTTTTGCCTTGTCTTGCTTTGCCATTTTGCCTTTCCTTGCATTGCCCTTTTGCCTTACCTTGCCTTGTCATGCTTTGCCCTTTTGCATTGCCTTGCCTTGTCATGCTTTGCCCTTTTGACTTGCTTTGCTTTGCCCTTTTGCCTTGCCTTTCCTTGTTTTGCCGTTTTGAATTGCCTTGCATTGCCTTACTTTCATCTTTGCCTTGCCTTGCCGTGTCTTCCTTATCATTTTGCCTTGCCTTGCTTTGCTTTCCCCTTTTGCCTTGCCTTTCCTTGCCTTGCTGTACCCTTCTGCCTTCCTTTGCCTTTCCTTTCCATGCCTTCCTTTGACCCTTTGCCTTGCCTTGCTTTGACTCTTTGCCTTGACTTGCCTTGCCTTCCTTTCTCCTTTTGCCCTGATTTGCCTTGCCTTTCTTTTGACCTTTTGCCTTGCCTTGCCATGCCATGCTTTGCTCTTTTTCCTTGCCTTGCTTTGCCCTTTTGTCTTGCCTTACCTTGCCTTGCTTTGCCATTTTCCCTTGCCTTGCTTTCCCCTTTTGCCTTGCCTTTCCTTGCTTTGGCCTTTTTCCTGGCCTTGCCATGGTTTGTCCTTTTGACTTACCTTGCCTTGCCTTTCTTTGCACTTTTGCCGGACCTTGCATTGAATTGCCCTTTTTCCTTGCCTTGCCATGCTTTGCCCTTTTGCCTTGCCTTGCTTTGCCCTTTTGCCTTTCTTTGCCTTGTTATGCTTTGCCCCTTTGCCTTGCCTTGCTTTGCCATTTTGCCTTTCCTTGAATTGCCCTTTTGCCTTACCTTGCCTTGACTTGCTATAGCCTTTTTCCTTGCCTTGCCTTGTCATACTTTCCCATTTTGACTTGCTTTGCTTTGCCCTTTTGCCTTGCCTTGCTTTGCCATTTTGCCTTTCCTTGAATTGCCCTTTTGCCTTACCTTGCCTTGACTTGCTATACCCTTTTTCCTTGCCTTGCCTTGTCATGCTTTGCCCTTTTGACTTGCCTTGCTTTGCCCTTTTGCCTTGCTTTGCCTTGTTATGCTTTGCCCTTTTTCCTTGTCTTGCTTTCCCATTTTGCCTTTCCTTGTATTGCCCTTTTGCCTTACCTTGCCTTGTCATGCTTTGCCCTTTTGCCTTGCCTACCTTGTCATGCTTTGCCCTTTTGACTTGCTTTGCTTTGCCCTTTTGCCTTGCCTTTCCTTGTTTTGCCGTTTTCAATTTCCTTGCATTGCCTTACTTTCATCTTTGCCTTGCCTTGACGTGTCTTCCTTATCCTTTCCCCTTGCCTTGCTTTGCTTTCCCCTTTTGCCTTGCCTTACCTTGCCTTGCTTTGCCTCTTTGCCTTGTCTTGCCTTGCCTTCCTTTCTCCTTTTGCCCTGATTTGCCTTGCCTTTCTTTTGCCCTTTTGTCTTGCCTTGCCTTGCCTTGCTTTGCCATTTTCCCTTGCCTTGCTTTTCCCTTTTGCCTTGCCTTTCCTTGCTTTGGCCTTTTTCCTGGCCTTGCAAGGTTTGTCCTTTTGACTTACCTTGCCTTGCCTTTCTTTGCCCTTTTGCCTGGCCTTGCTTTGCCATTTTGTCTTTCCTTGAATTGCCCTTTTGCCTTACCTTGCCTTGACTTGCTATACCCTTTTTCCTTGCCTTGCCTTTTCATGCTTTGCCCTTTTGCCTTGCCTTGCTTTGCCATTTTGCCTTTCCTTGAATTGCCCTTTTGCCTTACCTTGCCTTGACTTTCTATACCCTTTTTCCTTGCCTTGCCTTGTCATGCTTTGCCCTTTTGCCTTGCCTTGCTTTGCCCTTTTGCCATGCTTTGCCTTGTTATGCTTTGCCCTTTTGCCTTGTCTTGCTTTGCCATTTTGCCTTTCCTTGCATTGCCCTTTTGCCTTACCTTGCCTTGTCATGCTTTGCCCTTTTGCCTTACCTTGCCTTGTCATGCTTTGCCCTTTTGCCTTGCCTTTCCTTGTTTTGCCGTTTTGAATTGCCTTGCATTGCCTTGCTTTCATCTTTGCCTTGCCTTGACGTGTCTTCCTTATCCTTTTGCCTTGCCTTGCTTTGCTTTCTCCTTTTCCCTTGCCTTTCCTTGCCTTGCTTTACCCTTTTGCCTTCCCTTGCCTTTGCCTTTCCATGCCTTGCTTTGCCCCTTTGCCTTACCTTGCCTTGCTATGCCCTTTTGCCTTACCTTTCTTTGTCTCTTTGCCTTGTCTTGCCTTGCCTTCCTTTCTCCTTTTGCCCTGATTTGCCTTGCCTTTCTTTTGACCTTTTGCCTTGCCTTGCCATGCTTTTCTCTTTTTCCTTGCCTTGCTTTGCCCTTTTGTCTTTCCTTGCCTTGCCTTGCTTTGCCATTTTCCCTTGCCTTGCTTTCCCCTTTTGCCTTGCCTTTCCTTGCTTTGGCCTTTTTCCTGGCCTTGCCATGGTTTGTCCTTTTGACTTACCTTGCCTTGCCTTTCTTTGCACTTTTGCCTGGCCTTGCTTTGCCCTTTTGCCTTGCCTTGCTTTGCCATTTTGCCTTTCCTTGAATTGCCCTTTTGCCTTACCTTGCCTTGACTTGCTATACCCTTTTTCCTTGCCTTGCCTTTTCATGCTTTGCCCTTTTGACTTGCCTTGCTTTGCCCTTTTGCCTTGCTTTGCTTTGCCCTTTTGCCTTGCTTTGCCTTGTTATGCTTTGCCCTTTTGCCTTGCCTTGCTTTGCCATTTTGCCTTTCCTTGAATTGCCCTTTTGCCTTACTTTGCCTTGACTTGCTATACCCTTTTTCCTTGCCTTGCCTTGTCATACTTTGCCATTTTGGCTTGCTTTGCTTTGCCCTTTTGCCTTGCCTTGCTTTGCCATTTTGCCTTTCCTTGAATTGCCCTTTTGCCTTACCTTGCCTTGACTTGCTATACCCTTTTTCCTTGCCTTGCCTTGTCATGCTTTGCCCTTTTGACTTGCTTTGCTTTGTCCTTTTGCCTTGCCTTGCTTTGCCATTTTGCCTTTCCTTGAATTGCCCTTTTGCCTTACCTTGCCTTGACTTGCTATACCCTTTTTCCTTGCCTTGCCTTGTCATGCTTTGCCCTTTTGACTTTCCTTGCTTTGCCCTTTTGCCTTGCCTTGCTTTGCCCTTCTGCCTTGCTTTGCCTTGTTATGCTTTCCCTTTTGCCTTGTCTTGCTTTGCCATTTTGCTTTTCCTTGCATTGCCCTTTTGCCTTACCTTGCCTTGACATGCTTTACCCTTTTGCCTTGCCTTGCCTTTTCATGCTTTGCCCTTTTGCATTGCCTTGCCTTGTCATGCTTTGCCCTTTTGACTTGCTTTGCTTTGCCCTTTTGCCTTGCCTTTCCTTGTTTTGCCGTTTTCAATTTCCTTGCATTGCCTTACTTTCATCTTTGCCTTGCCTTGACGTGTCTTCCTTATCCTTTCGCCTTGCCTTGCTTTGCTTTCCCCTTTTGCCTTGCCTTACCTTGCCTTGCTCTGCCTCTTTGCCTTGCCTTGCCTTCCTTTCTCCTTTTGCCCTGATTTGCCTTGCCTTTCTTTTGACCTTTTGCCTTGCCTTGTCTTGCCATGCTTTGCTCTTTTTCCTTGCCTTGCTTTGCCCTTTTGTCTTGCCTTGCCTTGCTTTGCCATTTTCCCTTGCCTTGCTATCCCCTTTGCCTTGCCTTTCCTTGCTTTGGCCTTTTTCCTGGCCTTGCCATGGTTTGTCCTTTTGACTTACCTTGCCTTGCCTTTCTTTGCCCTTTTGCCTGGCCTTGCATTGAGTTGCCCTTTTTCCTTGCCTTGCCATGCTTTGCCCTTTTGCCTTGCCTTGCTTTGCCATTTTGTCTTTCCTTGAATTGCCCTTTTGCCTTACCTTGCCTTGACTTGCTATACCCTTTTTCCTTGCCTTGCCTTTTCATGCTTTGCCCTATTGACTTGCCTTGCTTTGCCCTTTTGCCTTGCTTTGCCTTGTAATGCTTTGCCCTTTTGCCTTGTCTTTCTTTGCCATTTTGCCTTTCCTTGCATTGCCCTTTTGCCTTACCTTGCCTTGTCATGCTTTGCCCTTTTGACTTGCTTTGCTTTGCCCTTTTGCCTTGCCTTTCCATGTTTTGCCGTTTTGAATTGCCTTGCATTGCCTTGCTTTCATCTTTGCCTTGCCTTGACGTGTCTTCCTTATCCTTTTGCCTTGCCTTGCTTTGCTTTCTCCTTTTCCCTTGCCTTTCCTTGCCTTGCTTTACCCTTTTGCCTTCCCTTGCCTTTGCCTTTCCATGCCTTGCTTTGCCCCTTTGCCTTACCTTGCCTTGCTATGCCCTTTTGCCTTACCTTTCTTTGTCTCTTTGCCTTGTCTTGCCTTGCCTTCCTTTCTCCTTTTGCCCTGATTTGCCTTGCCTTTCTTTTGACCTTTTGCCTTGCCTTGCCATGCTTTTCTCTTTTTCCTTGCCTTGCTTTGCCCTTTTGTCTTTCCTTGCCTTGCCTTGCTTTGCCATTTTCCCTTGCCTTGCTTTCCCCTTTTGCCTTGCCTTTCCTTGCTTTGGCCTTTTTCCTGGCCTTGCCATGGTTTGTCCTTTTGACTTACCTTGCCTTGCCTTTCTTTGCACTTTTGCCTGGCCTTGCTTTGCCCTTTTGCCTTGCCTTGCTTTGCCATTTTGCCTTTCCTTGAATTGCCCTTTTGCCTTACCTTGCCTTGACTTGCTATACCCTTTTTCCTTGCCTTGCCTTTTCATGCTTTGCCCTTTTGACTTGCCTTGCTTTGCCCTTTTGCCTTGCCTTGCTTTGCCCTTTTGCCTTGCTTTGCCTTGTTATGCTTTGCCCTTTTGCCTTGCCTTGCTTTGCCATTTTGCCTTTCCTTGAATTGCCCTTTTGCCTTACTTTGCCTTGACTTGCTATACCCTTTTTCCTTGCCTTGCCTTGTCATACTTTGCCATTTTGGCTTGCTTTGCTTTGCCCTTTTCCCTTGCCTTGCTTTGCCATTTTGCCTTTCCTTGAATTGCCCTTTTGCCTTACCTTGCCTTGACTTGCTATACCCTTTTTCCTTGCCTTGCCTTGTCATGCTTTGCCCTTTTGACTTGCTTTGCTTTGTCCTTTTGCCTTGCCTTGCTTTGCCATTTTGCCTTTCCTTGAATTGCCCTTTTGCCTTACCTTGCCTTGACTTGCTATACCCTTTTTCCTTGCCTTGCCTTGTCATGCTTTGCCCTTTTGACTTTCCTTGCTTTGCCCTTTTGCCTTGCCTTGCTTTGCCCTTCTGCCTTGCTTTGCCTTGTTATGCTTTCCCTTTTGCCTTGTCTTGCTTTGCCATTTTGCTTTTCCTTGCATTGCCCTTTTGCCTTACCTTGCCTTGACATGCTTTACCCTTTTGCCTTGCCTTGCCTTTTCATGCTTTGCCCTTTTGCATTGCCTTGCCTTGTCATGCTTTGCCCTTTTGACTTGCTTTGCTTTGCCCTTTTGCCTTGCCTTTCCTTGTTTTGCCGTTTTCAATTTCCTTGCATTGCCTTACTTTCATCTTTGCCTTGCCTTGACGTGTCTTCCTTATCCTTTCGCCTTGCCTTGCTTTGCTTTCCCCTTTTGCCTTGCCTTACCTTGCCTTGCTTTGCCTCTTTGCCTTGTCTTGCCTTGCCTTCCTTTCTCCTTTTGCCCTGATTTGCCTTGCCTTTCTTTTGACCTTTTGCCTTGCCTTGCATTGCCATGCTTTGCTCTTTTTCCTTGCCTTGCTTTGCCCTTTTGTCTTGCCTTGCCTTGCCTTGCTTTGCCATTTTCCCTTGCCTTGCTTTCCCCTTTTGCCTTGCCTTTCCTTGCTTTGGCCTTTTTCCTGGCCTTGCCATGGTTTGTAATTTTGACTTACCATGCCTTGCCTATCTTTGCAGTTTTCCTGGCCTTGCATTGAGTTGCCCTTTTTCCTTGCCTTGCCTTGCCATTCTTTGCCCTTTTGCCTTGCCTTGCTTTGCCATTTTGCCTTTCCTTGAATTGCCCTTTTCCCTTACCTTGCCTTGACTTGCTATACCCTTTTTCCTTGCCTTGCCTTGTCATGCTTTGCCCTTTTCACTTGCTTTGCCTTGCCCTTTTGCCTTGCTTTGCCTCGTTATGCTTTGCCCCTTTGCCTTGTCTTGCTTTGCCATTTTGCCTTTCCTTGCATTGCCCTTTTGCCTTACCTTGCCTTGACATGCTTTGCCCTTTTGCCTTGCCTTGCCTTGTCATGCTTTGCCCTTTTCACTTGCTTTGCTTTGCCCTTTTGCCTTGCCTTTCCTTGTTTTGCCGTTTTCAATTGCCTTGCATTGCCTTACTTTCATCTTTGCCTTGCCTTGACGTGTCTTCCTTATCCTTTCGCCTTGCCTTGCTTTGCTTTCCCCTTTTGCCTTGCCTTTCCATGCCTTGCTTTGCCCCTTTGCCTTACCTTGCCTTGCTTTGCCTTTTTGCCTTGCCTTCTTTGCCTCTTTGCCTTGTCTTGCCTTGCCTTCCTTTCTCCTTTTGCCCTGATTTGCCTTGCCTTTCTTTTGACCTTTTGCCTTGCCTTGCCTTGCCATGCTTTGCTCTTTTTCCTTGCCTTGCTTTGCCCTTTTGTCTTGCCTTGCCTTCCCTTGCTTTGCCATTTTCCCTTGCCTTGCTTTCCCCTTTTGCCTTGCCTTTCCTTGCTTTGGCCTTTTTCCTGGCCTTGCCATGGTTTATCCTTTTGACTTACCTTGCCTTGCCTTTCTTTGCCCTTTTGCCTGGCCTTGCATTGAGTTGCCCTTTTTCATTGCCTTGCCTTGCCATGCTTTGCCCTTTTGCCTTGCCTTGCTTTGCCATTTTGCCTTTCCTTGAATTCGCCTTTTGCCTTACCTTGCCTTGACTTGCTATACCCTTTTTCCTTGCCTTGTCTTGCTTTGACATTTTGCCTTTCCTTGCATTGCCCTTTTGCCTTACCTTGCCTGACATGCTTTGCCCTTTTGCCTTGCCTTGCCTTGTCATGCTTTGCCCTTTTGACTTGCTTTGCTTTGCCCTTATGCCTTGCCTTTCCTTGTTTTGCCGTTTTGAATTGCCTTGCATTGCCTTACTTTCATCTTTGCCTTGCCTTGACGTGTCTTCCTTATCCTTTTGCCTTGCCTTGCTTTGCTTTCCCCTTTTGCCTTGCCTTTCCTTGCCTTTCTTTACCCTTTTGCCTTCCCTTGCCTTGCCTTTCCATGCCTTGCTTTGCCCCTTTGCCTTACCTTGCCTTGCTTTGCCCTTTTGCCTTGCCATACTTTGCCTCTTTGCCTTGTCTTGCCTTGCCTTCCTTTCTCCTTTCTCCTTCCTTTCTCCTACATTGCCTTACTTTCACATTTTGCCTTGCCTTACCTTGTCTTGCTTTGCCCTTTTGCTTTGCCTTGCCTTGCCAGGCTTTGCCCATTTGCCTTCCCTTGCCTTTGCCTTTCCATGCCTTGCTTTGCCCCTTTGCCTTACCTTGCCCTGCTATGCCCTTTTGCCTTGCCTTGCTTTGTCTCTTTGCCTTGTCTTGCCTTGCCTTCCTTTCTCCTTTTGCCCTGATTTGCCTTGCCTTTCTTTTGACCTTTTGCCTTGCCTTGCCATGCTTTGCTCTTTTTCCTTGCCTTGCTTTGCCCTTTTGTCTTTCCTTGCCTTGCCTTGCTTTGCCATTTTCCCTTGCCTTGCTTTCCCCTTTTGCCTTGCCTTTCCTTGCTTTGGCCTTTTTCCTGGCCTTGCCATGGTTTGTCCTTTTGACTTACCTTGCCTTGCCTTTCTTTGCACTTTTGCCTGGCCTTGCTTTGCCCTTTTGCCTTGCCTTGCTTTGCCATTTTGCCTTTCCTTGAATTGCCCTTTTGCCTTACCTTGCCTTGACTTGCTATACCCTTTTTCCTTGCCTTGCCTTGTCATGCTTTGCCCTTTTGACTTGCCTTGCTTTGCCCTTTTGCCTTGCCTTGCTTTGCCCTTTTGCCTTGCTTTGCCTTGTTATGCTTTGCCCTTTTGCCTTGCCTTGCTTTGCCATTTTGCCTTTCCTTGAATTGCCCTTTTGCCTTACCTTGCCTTGACTTGCTATACCCTTTTTCCTTGCCTTGCCTTGTCATGCTTTGCCCTTTTGACTTGCTTTGCTTTGTCCTTTTGCCTTGCCTTGCTTTGCCATTTTGCCTTTCCTTGAATTGCCCTTTTGCCTTACCTTGCCTTGACTTGCTATACCCTTTTTCCTTGCCTTGCCTTGTCATGCTTTGCCCTTTTGACTTTCCTTGCTTTGCCCTTTTGCCTTGCCTTGCTTTGCCCTTCTGCCTTGCTTTGCCTTGTTATGCTTTCCCTTTTGCCTTGTCTTGCTTTGCCATTTTGCTTTTCCTTGCATTGCCCTTTTGCCTTACCTTGCCTTGACATGCTTTACCCTTTTTCCTTGCCTTGCCTTTTCATGCTTTGCCCTTTTGCATTGCCTTGCCTTGTCATGCTTTGCCCTTTTGACTTGCTTTGCTTTGCCCTTTTGCCTTGCCTTTCCTTGTTTTGCCGTTTTCAATTTCCTTGCATTGCCTTACTTTCATCTTTGCCTTGCCTTGACGTGTCTTCCTTATCCTTTCGCCTTGCCTTGCTTTGCTTTCCCCTTTTGCCTTGCCTTACCTTGCCTTGCTTTGCCTCTTTGCCTTGTCTTGCCTTGCCTTCCTTTCTCCTTTTGCCCTGATTTGCCTTGCCTTACTTTTGCCCTTTTGTCTTGCCTTGCCTTGCCTTGCTTTGCCATTTTGCCTTGCCTTGCTTTTCCCTTTTGCCTTGCCTTTCCTTGCTTTGGCCTTTTTCCTGGCCTTGCCATGGTTTGTCCTTTTGACTTACCTTGCCTTGCCTTTCTTTGCCCTTTTGCCTAGCCTTGCATTGAGTTGCCCTTTTTCCTTGCCTTGCCATGCTTTGCCCTTTTGCCTTGCCTTGCTTTGCCATTTTGTCTTTCCTTGAATTGCCCTTTTGCCTTACCTTGCCTTGACTTGCTATACCCTTTTTCCTTGCCTTGCCTTTTCATGCTTTGCCCTTTTTCCTTGCCTTGCTTTGCCATTTTGCCTTTCCTTGAATTGCCCTTTTGCCTTACCTTGCCTTGACTTTCTATACCCTTTTTCCTTGCCTTGCCTTGTCATGCTTTGCCCTTTTGACTTGCCTTGCTTTGCCCTTTTGCCTTGCTTTGCCTTGTTATGCTTTGCCCTTTTGCCTTGTCTGCTTTGCCATTTTGCGTTTCCTTGCATTGCCCTTTTGCCTTACCTTGCCTTGACATGCTTTAGGCTTTTGCATTGCCTTGCCTTGTCATTCTTTGCCTTTTTGACTTGCTTTGCTTTGCCCTTCTGCCTTGCCTTTCCTTTTTTTGCCGTTTTGAATTGCCTTGCATTGCCTTACTTTCATCTTTGCCTTGCCTTGACGTGTCTTCCTTATCCTTTTGCCTTGCCTTGGTTTGCTTTCCCCTTTTGCCTTGCCTTTCCTTGCCTTGCTGTACCCTTTTGCCTTCCCTTGCCTTGCCTTTCCATGCCTTGCTTTGCCCCTTTGCCTTACCTTGCCTTGCTTTGCCCTTTTGCCTTGCCTTGCTTTGCCTCTTTGCCTTGTCTTGCCTTGCCTTCCTTTCTCCTTTAGCCCTGATTTGCCTTGCCTTTCTTTTGACCTTTTGCCTTGCCTTGCATTGCCATGCTTTGCTCTTTTTCCTTGCCTTGCTTTGCCCTTTTGTCTTGCCTTGCCTTGCCTTGCTTTGCCATTTTCCCTTGCCTTGCTTTCCCCTTTTGCCTTGCCTTTCCTTGCTTTGGCCTTTTTCCTGGCCTTGCCATGGTTTGTAATTTTGACTTACCATGCCTTGCCTATCTTTGCAGTTTTCCTGGCCTTGCATTGAGTTGCCCTTTTTCCTTGCCTTGCCTTGCCATTCTTTGCCCTTTTGCCTTGCCTTGCTTTGCCATTTTGCCTTTCCTTGAATTGCCCTTTTCCCTTACCTTGCCTTGACTTGCTATACCCTTTTTCCTTGCCTTGCCTTGTCATGCTTTGCCCTTTTCACTTGCTTTGCCTTGCCCTTTTGCCTTGCTTTGCCTCGTTATGCTTTGCCCCTTTGCCTTGTCTTGCTTTGCCATTTTGCCTTTCCTTGCATTGCCCTTTTGCCTTACCTTGCCTTGACATGCTTTGCCCTTTTGCCTTGCCTTGCCTTGTCATGCTTTGCCCTTTTCACTTGCTTTGCTTTGCCCTTTTGCCTTGCCTTTCCTTGTTTTGCCGTTTTCAATTTCCTTGCATTGCCTTACTTTCATCTTTGCCTTGCCTTGACGTGTCTTCCTTATCCTTTCGCCTTGCCTTGCTTTGCTTTCCCCTTTTGCCTTGCCTTTCCATGCCTTGCTTTGCCCCTTTGCCTTACCTTGCCTTGCTTTGCCTTTTTGCCTTGCCTTCTTTGCCTCTTTGCCTTGTCTTGCCTTGCCTTCCTTTCTCCTTTTGCCCTGATTTGCCTTGCCTTTCTTTTGACCTTTTGCCTTGCCTTGCCTTGCCATGCTTTGCTCTTTTTCCTTGCCTTGCTTTGCCCTTTTGTCTTGCCTTGCCTTCCCTTGCTTTGCCATTTTCCCTTGCCTTGCTTTCCCCTTTTGCCTTGCCTTTCCTTGCTTTGGCCTTTTTCCTGGCCTTGCCATGGTTTATCCTTTTGACTTACCTTGCCTTGCCTTTCTTTGCCCTTTTGCCTGGCCTTGCATTGAGTTGCCCTTTTTCATTGCCTTGCCTTGCCATGCTTTGCCCTTTTGCCTTGCCTTGCTTTGCCATTTTGCCTTTCCTTGAATTCGCCTTTTGCCTTACCTTGCCTTGACTTGCTATACCCTTTTTCCTTGCCTTGTCTTGCTTTGACATTTTGCCTTTCCTTGCATTGCCCTTTTGCCTTACCTTGCCTGACATGCTTTGCCCTTTTGCCTTGCCTTGCCTTGTCATGCTTTGCCCTTTTGACTTGCTTTGCTTTGCCCTTATGCCTTGCCTTTCCTTGTTTTGCCGTTTTGAATTGCCTTGCATTGCCTTACTTTCATCTTTGCCTTGCCTTGACGTGTCTTCCTTATCCTTTTGCCTTGCCTTGCTTTGCTTTCCCCTTTTGCCTTGCCTTTCCTTGCCTTTCTTTACCCTTTTGCCTTCCCTTGCCTTGCCTTTCCATGCCTTGCTTTGCCCCTTTGCCTTACCTTGCCTTGCTTTGCCCTTTTGCCTTGCCATACTTTGCCTCTTTGCCTTGTCTTGCCTTGCCTTCCTTTCTCCTTTCTCCTTCCTTTCTCCTACATTGCCTTACTTTCACATTTTGCCTTGCCTTACCTTGTCTTGCTTTGCCCTTTTGCTTTGCCTTGCCTTGCCAGGCTTTGCCCATTTGCCTTCCCTTGCCTTTGCCTTTCCATGCCTTGCTTTGCCCCTTTGCCTTACCTTGCCCTGCTATGCCCTTTTGCCTTGCCTTGCTTTGTCTCTTTGCCTTGTCTTGCCTTGCCTTCCTTTCTCCTTTTGCCCTGATTTGCCTTGCCTTTCTTTTGACCTTTTGCCTTGCCTTGCCATGCTTTGCTCTTTTTCCTTGCCTTGCTTTGCCCTTTTGTCTTTCCTTGCCTTGCCTTGCTTTGCCATTTTCCCTTGCCTTGCTTTCCCCTTTTGCCTTGCCTTTCCTTGCTTTGGCCTTTTTCCTGGCCTTGCCATGGTTTGTCCTTTTGACTTACATTGCCTTGCCTTTCTTTGCACTTTTGCCTGGCCTTGCTTTGCCCTTTTGCCTTGCCTTGCTTTGCCATTTTGCCTTTCCTTGAATTGCCCTTTTGCCTTACCTTGCCTTGACTTGCTATACCCTTTTTCCTTGCCTTGCCTTGTCATGCTTTGCCCTTTTGACTTGCCTTGCTTTGCCCTTTTGCCTTGCCTTGCTTTGCCCTTTTGCCTTGCTTTGCCTTGTTATGCTTTGCCCTTTTGCCTTGCCTTGCTTTGCCATTTTGCCTTTCCTTGAATTGCCCTTTTGCCTTACCTTGCCTTGACTTGCTATACCCTTTTTCCTTGCCTTGCCTTGTCATGCTTTGCCCTTTTGACTTGCTTTGCTTTGTCCTTTTGCCTTGCCTTGCTTTGCCATTTTGCCTTTCCTTGAATTGCCCTTTTGCCTTACCTTGCCTTGACTTGCTATACCCTTTTTCCTTGCCTTGCCTTGTCATGCTTTGCCCTTTTGCCTTTCCTTGCTTTGCCCTTTTGCCTTGCCTTGCTTTGCCCTTCTGCCTTGCTTTGCCTTGTTATGCTTTCCCTTTTGCCTTGTCTTGCTTTGCCATTTTGCTTTTCCTTGCATTGCCCTTTTGCCTTACCTTGCCTTGACATGCTTTACCCTTTTTCCTTGCCTTGCCTTTTCATGCTTTGCCCTTTTGCATTGCCTTGCCTTGTCATGCTTTGCCCTTTTTGACTTGCTTTGCTTTGCCCTTTTGCCTTGCCTTTCCTTGTTTTGCCGTTTTCAATTTCCTTGCATTGCCTTACTTTCATCTTTGCCTTGCCTTGACGTGTCTTCCTTATCCTTTCGCCTTGCCTTGCTTTGCTTTCCCCTTTTGCCTTGCCTTACCTTGCCTTGCTTTGCCTCTTTGCCTTGTCTTGCCTTGCCTTCCTTTCTCCTTTTGCCCTGATTTGCCTTGCCTTACTTTTGCCCTTTTGTCTTGCCTTGCCTTGCCTTGCTTTGCCATTTTCCCTTGCCTTGCTTTTCCCTTTTGCCTTGCCTTTCCTTGCTTTGGCCTTTTTCCTGGCCTTGCCATGGTTTGTCCTTTTGACTTACCTTGCCTTGCCTTTCTTTGCCCTTTTGCCTGGCCTTGCATTGAGTTGCCCTTTTTCCTTGCCTTGCCATGCTTTGCCCTTTTGCCTTGCCTTGCTTTGCCATTTTGCCTTTCCTTGAATTGCCCTTTTGCCTTACCTTGCCTTGACTTGCTATACCCTTTTTCCTTGCCTTGCCTTTTCATGCTTTGCCCTTTTGACTTGCCTTGCTTTGCCCTTTTGCCTTGCTTTGCCTTGTTATGCTTTGCCCTTTTGCCTTGTCTTGCTTTGCCATTTTGCCTTTCCTTGCATTGCCCTTTTGCCTTACCTTGCCTTGTCATGCTTTGCCCTTTTGCCTTGCCTTGCCTTGTCATGCTTTGCCCTTTTGCCTTGCCTTTCCTTGTTTTGCCGTTTTGAATTGCCTTGCATTGCCTTGCTTTCATCTTTGCCTTGCCTTGACGTGTCTTCCTTACCCTTTTGCCTTGCCTTGCTTTGCTTTCTCCTTTTCCCTTGCCTTTCCTTGCCTTGCTTTACCCTTTTGCCTTCCCTTGCCTTTGCCTTTCCATGCCTTGCTTTGCCCCTTTGCCTTACCTTGCCTTGCTATGCCCTTTTGCCTTGCCTTGCTTTGTCTCTTTGCCTTGTCTTGCCTTGCCTTCCTTTCTCCTTTTGCCCTGATTTGCCTTGCCTTTCTTTTGACCTTTTGCCTTGCCTTGCCATGCTTTTCTCTTTTTCCTTGCCTTGCTTTGCCCTTTTGTCTTTCCTTGCCTTGCCTTGCTTTGCCATTTTCCCTTGCCTTGCTTTCCCCTTTTGCCTTGCCTTTCCTTGCTTTGGCCTTTTTCCTGGCCTTGCCATGGTTTGTCCTTTTGACTTACCTTGCCTTGCCTTTCTTTGCACTTTTGCCTGGCCTTGCTTTGCCATTTTGCCTTTCCTTGAATTGCCCTTTTGCCTTACCTTGCCTTGACTTGCTATACCCTTTTTCCTTGCCTTGCCTTGTCATGCTTTGCCTTTTTGACTTGCCTTGCTTTGCCTTTTTGCCTTGCCTTGCTTTGCCCTTTTGCCTTGCTTTGCCTTGTTATGCTTTGCCCTTTTGCCTTGCCTTGCTTTGCCATTTTGCCTTTCCTTGAATTGCCCTTTTGCCTTACTTTGCCTTGACTTGCTATACCCTTTTTCCTTGCCTTGCCTTGTCATACTTTGCCATTTTGACTTGCTTTGCTTTGCCCTTTTGCCTTGCCTTGCTTTGCCATTTTGCCTTTCCTTGAATTGCCCTTTTGCCTTACCTTGCCTTGACTTGCTATACCCTTTTTCCTTGCCTTGCCTTGTCATGCTTTGCCCTTTTGACTTGCTTTGCTTTGTCCTTTTGCCTTGCCTTGCTTTGCCATTTTGCCTTTCCTTGCTTTGGCCTTTTGCCTTACCTTGCCTTGACTTGCTATACCCTTTTTCCTTGCCTTGCCTTGTCATGCTTTGCCCTTTTGACTTTAATTGCTTTGCCATTTTGCCTTGCCTTGCTTTGCCCTTCTGCCTTGCTTTGCCTTGTTATGCTTTCCCTTTTGCCTTGTCTTGCTTTGCCATTTTGCTTTTCCTTGCATTGCCCTTTTGCCTTACCTTGCCTTGACATGCTTTACCCCTTTGCCTTGCCTTGCCTTTTCATGCTTTGCCCTTTTGCATTGCCTTGCCTTGTCATGCTTTGCCCTTTTGACTTGCTTTGCTTTGCCCTTTTGCCTTGCCTTTCCTTGTTTTGCCGTTTTCAATTTCCTTGCATTGCCTTACTTTCATCTTTGCCTTGCCTTGACGTGTCTTCCTTATCCTTTCGCCTTGCCTTGCTTTGCTTTCCCCTTTTGCCTTGCCTTACCTTGCCTTGCTTTGCCTCTTTGCCTTGTCTTGCCTGCTTTCCTTTCTCCTTTTGCCCTGCTTTGCCTTGCCTTTCTTTTGACCTTTTGCCTTGCCTTGCCTTGCCATGCTTTGCTCTTTTTCCTTGCCTTGCTTTGCCCTTTTGTCTTGCCTTGCCTTGCCTTGCTTTGCCATTTTCCCTTGCCTTGCTTTTCCCTTTTGCCTTGCCTTTCCTTGCTTTGGCCTTTTTCCTGGCCTTGCCATGGTTTGTCCTTTTGACTTACCTTGCCTTGCCTTTCTTTGCCCTTTTGCCTGGCCTTGCATTCAGTTGCCCTTTTTCCTTGCCTTGCCATGCTTTGCCCTTTTGCCTTGCCTTGCTTTGCCATTTTGTCTTTCCTTGAATTGCCCTTTTGCCTTACCTTGCCTTGACTTGATATACCCTTTTTCCTTGCCTTGCCTTTTCATGCTTTGCCCTTTTGACTTGCCTTGCTTTGCCCTTTTGCCTTGCCTTTCCTTGTTTTGCCGTTTTGAATTGCCTTGCATTGCCTTACTTTCATCTTTGCCTTGCCTTGACGTGTCTTCCTTATCCTTTTGCCTTGCCTTGCTTTGCTTTCCCCTTTTGACTTGCCTTTCCTTGCCTTGCTTTACCCTTTTGCCTTCCCTTGCCTTGCCTTAACTTGCCTTGTTATGCCCTTTTGCCTTGCCTTGCTTTGACTCTTTGCCTTGTCTTGCCTTGCCTTCCTTTCTCCTTTTGCCCTGATTTGCCTTGCCTTTCTTTTGACCTTTTGCCTTGCCTTGCCTTGCCATGCTTTGCTCTTTTTCCTTGCCTTGCTTTGCCCTTTTGTCTTTCCTTGCCTTGCCTTGCTTTGCCATTTTCCCTTGCCTTGCTTTCCCCTTTTGCCTTGCCTTTCCTAGCTTTGGCCTTTTTCCTGGCCTTGCCATGCTTTTGTCCTTTTGACTTACCTTGCCTTGCCTTTCTTTGCACTTTTGCCCGGCCTTGCATTGAGTTGCCCTTTTTCCTTGCCTTGCCATGCTTTGCCCTTTTGCCTTGCCTTGCTTTGCCCTTTTGCCTTGCTTTGCCTTGTTATGCTTTGCCCTTTTGCCTTGCCTTGCTTTGCCATTTTGCCTTTCCTTGAATTGCCCTTTTGCCTTACCTTGCCTTGACTTGCTATAGCCTTTTTCCTTGCCTTGCCTTGTCATACTTTGCCATTTTGACTTGCTTTGCTTTGCCCTTTTGCCTTGCCTTGCTTTGCCATTTTGCCTTTCCTTGAATTGCCCTTTTGCCTTACCTTGCCTTGACTTGCTCTACCCTTTTTCCTAGCCTTGCCTTGTCATGCTTTGCGCTTTTGACTTGCCTTGCTTTGCCCTTTTGCCTTGCTTTGCCTTGTTATGCTTTGCCCTTTTGCCTTGTCTGCTTTGCCATTTTGTGTTTCCTTGCATTGCCCTTTTGCCTTACCTTGCCTTGACATGCTTTAGCCTTTTGCATTGCCTTGCCTTGTCATTCTTTGCCTTTTTGACTTGCTTTGCTTTGCCCTTCTGCCTTGCCTTTCCTTTTTTTGCCGTTTTGAATTGCCTTGCATTGCCTTAATTTCATCTTTGCCTTGCCTTGACGTGTCTTCCTTATCCTTTTGCCTTGCCTTGGTTTGCTTTCCCCTTTTGCCTTGCCTTTCCTTGCCTTGCTTTACCCTTTTGCCTTCCCTTGCCTTGCCTTTCCATGCCTTGCTTTGCCCCTTTGCCTTACCTTGCCTTGCTTTGCCCTTTTGCCTTGCCTTGCTTTGCCTCTTTGCCTTGTCTTGCCTTGCCTTCCTTTCTCCTTTAGCCCTGATTTGCCTTGCCTTTCTTTTGACCTTTTGCCTTGCCTTGCATTGCCATGCTTTGCTCTTTTTCCTTGCCTTGCTTTGCCCTTTTGTCTTGCCTTGCCTTGCCTTGCTTTGCCATTTTCCCTTGCCTTGCTTTCCCCTTTTGCCTTGCCTTTCCTTGCTTTGGCCTTTTTCCTGGCCTTGCCATGGTTTGTCATTTTGACTTACCATGCCTTGCCTTTCTTTGCAGTTTTCCTGGCCTTGCATTGAGTTGCCCTTTTTCCTTGCCTTGCCTTGCGTTTCTTTGCCCTTTTGCCTTGCCTTGCTTTGCCATTTTGCCTTTCCTTGAATTGCCCTTTTGACTTACCTTGCCTTGACTTGCTATACCCTTTTTCCTTGCCTTGCCTTGTCATGCTTTGCCCTTTTCACTTGCTTTGCTTTGCCCTTTTGCCTTGCTTTGCCTCGTTATGCTTTGCCCCTTTGCCTTGTCTTGCTTTGACATTTTGCCTTTCCTTGCATTGCCCTTTTGCCTTACCTTGCCTTGACATGCTTTGCCCTTTTGCCTTGCCTTGCCTTGACATGCTTTGCCCTTTTCACTTGCTTTGCTTTGCCCTTTTGCCTTGCCTTTCCATGTTTTGCCGTTTTCAATTTCCTTGCATTGCCTTACTTTCATCTTTGCCTGGCCTTGACGTGTGTTCCTTATCCTTTCGCCTTGCCTTGCTTTGCTTTCCCCTTTTGCCTTGCCTTTCCATGCCTTGCTTTGCCCCTTTGCCTTACCTTGCCTTGCTTTGCCTTTTTGCCTTGCCTTGCTTTGCCTCTTTGCCTTGTCTTGCCTTGCCTTCCTTTCTCCTTTTGCCCTCATTTGCCTTGCCTTTCTTTTGACCTTTTGCCTTGCCTTGCCTTGCCATGCTTTGCTCTTTTTCCTTGCCTTGCTTTGCCCTTTTGTCTTGCCTTGCCTTGCTTTGCCATTTTCCCTTGCCTTGCTTTCCCCTTTTGCCTTGCCTTTCCTTGCTTTGGCCTTTTTCCTGGCCTTGCCATGGTTTGTCCTTTTGACTTACCTTGCCTTGCCTTTCTTTGCCCTTTTGCCTGGCCTTGCATTGAGTTGCCCTTTTTCATTGCCTTGCCTTGCCATGCTTTGCCCTTTTGCATTGCCTTGCTTTGCCATTTTGCCTTTCCTTGAATTCGCCTTTTGCCTTACCTTGCCTTGACTTGCTATACCCTTTTTCCTTGCCTTGTCTTGCTTTGACATTTTGCCTTTCCTTGCATTGCCCTTTTGCCTTACCTTGCCTGACATGCTTTGCCCTTTTGCCTTGCCTTGCCTTGTCATGCTTTGCCCTTTTGACTTGCTTTGCTTTGCCCTTATGCCTTGCCTTTCCTTGTTTTGCCGTTTTGAATTGCCTTGCATTGCCTTACTTTCATCTTTGCCTTGCCTTGACGTGTCTTCCTTATCCTTTTGCCTTGCCTTGCTTTGCTTTCCCCTTTTGCCTTGCCTTTCCTTGCCTTTCTTTACCCTTTTGCCTTCCCTTGCCTTGCCTTTCCATGCCTTGCTTTGCCCCTTTGCCTTACCTTGCCTTGCTTTGCCCTTTTGCCTTGCCATACTTTGCCTCTTTGCCTTGTCTTGCCTTGCCTTCCTTTCTACTTTCTCCTTCCTTTCTCCTACATTGCCTTACTTTCACATTTTGCCTTGCCTTACCTTGTCTTGCTTTGCCCTTTTGCTTTGCCTTGCCTTGCCAGGCTTTGCCCATTTGCCTTCCCTTGCCTTTGCCTTTCCATGCCTTGCTTTGCCCCTTTGCCTTACCTTGCCTTGCTATGCCCTTTTGCCTTGCCTTGCTTTGTCTCTTTGCCTTGTCTTGCCTTGCCTTCCTTTCTCCTTTTGCCCTGATTTGCCTTGCCTTTCTTTTGACCTTTTGCCTTGCCTTGCCATGCTTTGCTCTTTTTCCTTGCCTTGCTTTGCCCTTTTGTCTTGCCTTGCCTTGCTTTGCCATTTTCCCTTGCCTTGCTTTCCCCTTTTGCCTTGCCTTTCCTTGCTTTGGCCTTTTTCCTGGCCTTGCCATGGTTTGTCCTTTTAACTTACCTTGCCTTGCCTTTCTTTGCCCTTTTGCCTCGCCTTGCTTTGCCCTTTTGCCTTGCTTTGCCTTGTTATGCTTTGCCCTTTTGCCTTGCCTTGCTTTGCCATTTTGCCTTTCCTTGAATTGCCCTTTTGCCTTACTTTGCCTTGACTTGCTATACCCTTTTTCCTTGCCTTGCCTTGTCATACTTTGCCATTTTGACTTGCTTTGCTTTGCCCTTTTGCCTTGCCTTGCTTTGCCATTTTGCCTTTCCTTGAATTGCCCTTTTGCCTTACCTTGCCTTGACTTGCTATACCCTTTTTCCTTGCCTTGCCTTGTCATGCTTTGCCCTTTTGACTTGCTTTGCTTTGTCCTTTTGCCTTGCCTTGCTTTGCCATTTTGCCTTTCCTTGAATTGCCCTTTTGCCTTACCTTGCCTTGACTTGCTATACCCTTTTTCCTTGCCTTGCCTTGTCATGCTTTGCCCTTTTGACTTTCCTTGCTTTGCCCTTTTGCCTTGCCTTGCTTTGCCCTTTTGCCTTGCTTTGCCTTGTTATGCTTTCCCTTTTGCCTTGTCTTGCTTTGCCATTTTGCTTTTCCTTGCATTGCCCTTTTGCCTTACCTTGCCTTGACATGCTTTACCCTTTTTCCTTGCCTTGCCTTTTCATGCTTTGCCCTTTTTGCATTGCCTTGCCTTGTCATGCTTTGCCCTTTTGACTTGCTTTGCTTTGCCCTTTTGCCTTGCCTTTCCTTGTTTTGCCGTTTTCAATTTCCTTGCATTGCCTTACTTTCATCTTTGCCTTGCCTTGACTTGTCTTCCTTATCCTTTCGCCTTGCCTTGCTTTGCTTTCCCCTTTTGCCTTGCCTTACCTTGCCTTGCTTTGCCTCTTTGCCTTGTCTTGCCTTGCCTTCCTTTCTCCTTTTGCCCTGATTTGCCTTGCCTTTCTTTTGCCCTTTTGTCTTGCCTTGCCTTGCCTTGCTTTGCCATTTTCCCTTGCCTTGCTTTTCCCTTTTGCCTTGCCTTTCCTTGCTTTGGCCTTTTTCCTGGCCTTGCCATGGTTTGTCCTTTTGACTTACCTTGCCTTGCCTTTCTTTGCCCTTTTGCCTGGCCTTGCATTCAGTTGCCCTTTTTCCTTGCCTTGCCATGCTTTGCCCTTTTGCCTTGCCTTGCTTTGCCATTTTGTCTTTCCTTGAATTGCCCTTTTGCCTTACATTGCCTTGACTTGCTATACCCTTTTTCCTTGCCTTGCCTTTTCATGCTTTGCCCTTTTGCCTTGCCTTGCTTTGCCATTTTGCCTTTCCTTGAATTGCCCTTTTGCCTTACCTTGCCTTGTCATGCTTTGCCCTTTTGCCTTGCCTTGCCTTGTCATGCTTTGCCCTTTTGCCTTGCCTTTCCTTGTTTTGCCGTTTTGAATTGCCTTGCATTGCCTTGCTTTCATCTTTGCCTTGCCTTGACGTGTCTTCCTTATCCTTTTGCCTTGCCTTGCTTTGCTTTCTCCTTTTCCCTTGCCTTTCCTTGCCTTGCTTTACCCTTTTGCCTTCCCTTGCCTTTGCCTTTCCATGCCTTGCTTTGCCCCTTTGCCTTACCTTGCCTTGCTATGCCCTTTTGCCTTGCCTTGCTTTGTCTCTTTGCCTTGTCTTGCCTTGCCTTCCTTTCTCCTTTTGCCCTGATTTGCCTTGCCTTTCTTTTGACCTTTTGCCTTGCCTTGCCATGCTTTGCTCTTTTTCCTTGCCTTGCTTTGCCCTTTTGTCTTTCCTTGCCTTGCCTTGCTTTGCCATTTTCCCTTGCCTTGCTTTCCCCTTTTGCCTTGCCTTTCCTTGCTTTGGCCTTTTTCCTGGCCTTGGCATGGTTTGTCCTTTTGACTTACCTTGCCTTGCCTTTCTTTGCACTTTTGCCTGGCCTTGCTTTGCCCTTTTGCCTTGCCTTGCTTTGCCATTTTGCCTTTCCTTGAATTGCCCTTTTGCCTTACCTTGCCTTGGCATGCTATACCCTTTTTGCTTGCCTTGCCTTGTCATGCTTTGCCCTTTTGACTTGCCTTGCTTTGCCCTTTTGCTTTGCCTTGCTTTTCCCTTTTGCCTTGCTTTGCCTTGTTATGCTTTGCCCTTTTGCCTTGCCTTGCTTTGCCATTTTGCCTTTCCTTGAATTGCCCTTTTGCCTTACTTTGCCTTGACTTGCTATACCCTTTTTCTTTGCCTTGCCTTGTCATACTTTGCCATTTTGACTTACTTTGCTTTGCCCTTTTACCTTGCCTTACTTTGCCATTTTGCCTTTCCTTGAATTGCCCTTTTGCCTTACCTTGCCTTGACTTGCTATACCCTTTTTCCTTGCCTTGCCTTGTCATGCTTTGCCCTTTTGACTTGCTTTGCTTTGTCCTTTTGCCTTGCCTTGCTTTGCCATTTTGCCTTTCCTTGAATTGCCCTTTTGCCTTACCTTGCCTTGACTTGCTATACCCTTTTTCCTTACCTTGCCTTGTCATGCTTTGCCCTTTTGACTTTCCTTGCTTTGCCCTTTTGCCTTGCCTTGCTTTGCCCTTCTGCCTTGCTTTGCCTTGTTATGCTTTCCCTTTTGCCTTGTCTTGCTTTGCCATTTTGCTTTTCCTTGCATTGCCCTTTTGCCTTACCTTGCCTTGACATGCTTTACCCTTTTGCCTTGCCTTGCCTTTTCATGCTTTGCCCTTTTGCATTGCCTTGCCTTGTCATGCTTTGCCCTTTTGACTTGCTTTGCTTTGCCCTTTTGCCTTGCCTTTCCTTGTTTTGCCGTTTTCAATTTCCTTGCATTGCCTTACTTTCATCTTTGCCTTGCCTTGACGTGTCTTCCTTATCCTTTCGCCTTGCCTTGCTTTGCTTTCCCCTTTTGCCTTGCCTTACCTTGCCTTGCTTTGCCTCTTTGCCTTGTCTTGCCTTGCCTTCCTTTCTCCTTTTGCCCTGATTTGCCTTGCCTTTCTTTTGACCTTTTGCCTTGCCTAGCCTTGCCATGCTTTGCTCTTTTTCCTTGCCTTGCTTTGCCCTTTTGTCTTGCCTTGCCTTGCCTTCCCTTGCCTTGATGTGCCCCTTTGCCTTGCCTTGCTTTGACTCTTTGCCTTGTCTTGCCTTGCCTTCCTTTCTCCTTTTGCCCTGATTTGCCTTGCCTTTCTTTTGACCTTTTGTCTTGCCTTGCCTTGCCTTGCTTTGCCATTTTCCCTTGCCTTGCTTTCCCCTTTTGCCTTGCCTTTCCTAGCTTTGGCCTTTTTCCTGGCCTTGCCATGGTTTGTCCTTTTGACTTACCTTGCCTTGCCTTTCTTTGCCCTTTTGCCTGGCCTTGCATTGAGTTGCCCTTTTTCCTTGCCTTGCCATGCTTTGCCCTTTTGCCTTGCCTTGCTTTGCCATTTTGTCTTTCCTTGAATTGCCCTTTTGCCTTACCTTGCCTTGACTTGCTATACCCTTTTTCCTTGCCTTGCCTTTTCATGCTTTGCCCTTTTGCCTTGCCTTGCTTTGCCATGTTGCCTTTCCTTGAATTGCCCTTTTGCCTTACCTTGCCTTGACTTGCTATACCCTTTTTCCTTGCCTTGCCTTGTCATGCTTTGCCCTTTTGACTTGCCTTGCTTTGCCCTTTTGCCTTGCTTTGCCTTGTCATGCTTTGCCCTTTTGCCTTGTCTTGCTTTGCCATTTTGCCTTTCCTTGCATTGCCCTTTTGCCTTACCTTGCCTTGTCATGCTTTGCCCTTTTGCCTTGACTTGCCTTGTCATGCTTTGCCCTTTTGACTTGCTTTGCTTTGCCCTTTTGCCTTGCCTTTCCTTGTTTTGCCGTTTTGAATTGCCTTGCATTGCCTTGCTTTCATCTTTGCCTTGCCTTGACGTGTCTTCCTTATCCTTTTGCCTTGCCTTGCTTTGCTTTCTCCTTTTCCCTTTTCTCCTTCCCTTGCCTTTGCCTTTCCATGCCTTGCTTTGCCCCTTTGCCTTAACTTGCCTTGTTATGCCCTTTTGCCTTGCCTTGCTTTGTCTCTTTGCCTTGTCTTGCCTTGCCTTCCTTTCTCCTTTTGCCCTGATTTGCCTTGCCTTTCTTTTGACCTTTTGCCTTGCCTTGCCATGCTTTGCTCTTTTTCCTTGCCTTGCTTTGCCCTTTTGTCTTTCCTTGCCTTGCCTTGCTTTGCCATTTTCCCTTGCCTTGCTTTCCCCTTTTGCCTTGCCTTTCCTTGCTTTGGCCTTTTTCCTGGCCGTGCCATGGTTTGTCCTTTTGACTTACCTTGCCTTGCCTTTCTTTGCACTTTTGTCTGGCTTTGCTTTGCCCTTTTGCCTTGCCTTGCTTTGCCATTTTGCCTTTCCTTGAATTGCCCTTTTGCCTTACCTTGCCTTTACTTGCTATACCCTTTTTCCTTGCCTTGCCTTGTCATGCTTTGCCCTTTTGACTTGCCTTGCTTTGCCCTTTTGCCTTGCCTTGCTTTTCCCTTTTGCCTTGCTTTGCCTTGTTATGCTTTGCCCTTTTGCCTTGCCTTGCTTTGCCATTTTGCCTTTCCTTGAATTGCCCTTTTGCCTTACTTTGCCTTGACTTGCTATACCCTTTTTCCTTGCCTTGCCTTGTCATACTTTGCCATTTTGACTTGCTTTGCTTTGCCCTTTTGCCTTGCCTTGCTTTGCTATTTTGCCTTTCCTTGAATTGCCCTTTTGCCTTACCTTGCCTTTACTTGCTATACCCTTTTTCCTTGCCTTGCCTTGTCATGCTTTGCCCTTTTGACTTGCCTTGCTTTGCCCTTTTGCCTTGCCTTGCTTTTCCCTTTTGCCTTGCTTTGCCTTGTTATGCTTTGCCCTTTTGCCTTGCCTTGCTTTGCCATTTTGCCTTTCCTTGAATTGCCCTTTTGCCTTACTTTGCCTTGACTTGCTATACCCTTTTTCCTTGCCTTGCCTTGTCATGCTTTGCCCTTTTGACTTTCCTTGCTTTGCCCTTTTGCCTTGCTTTGCTTTGCCCTTCTGCCTTGCTTTGCCTTGTTATGCTTTCCCTTTTGCCTTGTCTTGCTTTGCCATTTTGCTTTTCCTTGCATTGCCCTTTTGCCTTACCTTGCCTTGACATGCTTTACCCTTTTTCCTTGCCTTGCCTTTTCATGCTTTGCCCTTTTGCATTGCCTTGCCTTGTCATGCTTTGCCCTTTTGACTTGCTTTGCTTTGCCCTTTTGACTTGCCTTTCCTTGTTTTGCCGTTTTCAATTTCCTTGCATTGCCTTACTTTCATCTTTGCCTTGCCTTGACGTGTCTTCCTTATCCTTTCGCCTTGCCTTGCTTTGCTTTCCCCTTTTGCCTTGCCTTACCTTGCCTTGCTTTGCCTCTTTGCCTTGTCTTGCCTTGCCTTCCTTTCTCCTTTTGCCCTGATTTGCCTTGCCTTACTTTTGCCCTTTTGTCTTGCCTTGCCTTGCCTTGCTTTGCCATTTTCCCTTGCCTTGCTTTTCCCTTTTGCCTTGCCTTTCCTTGCTTTGGCCTTTTTCCTGGCCTTGCCATGGTTTGTCCTTTTGACTTACCTTGCCTTGCCTTTCTTTGCCCTTTTGCCTGGCCTTGCATTGAGTTGCCCTTTTTCCTTGCCTTGCCATGCTTTGCCCTTTTGCCTTGCCTTGCTTTGCCATTTTGTCTTTCCTTGAATTGCCCTTTTGCCTTACCTTGCCTTGACTTGCTATACCCTTTTTCCTTGCCTTGCCTTTTCATGCTTTGCCCTTTTTCCTTGCCTTGCTTTGCCATTTTGCCTTTCCTTGAATTGCCCTTTTGCCTTACCTTGCCTTGACTTTCTATACCCTTTTTCCTTGCCTTGCCTTGTCATGCTTTGCCCTTTTGACTTGCCTTGCTTTGCCCTTTTGCCTTGCTTTGCCTTGTTATGCTTTGCCCTTTTGCCTTGTCTTGCTTTGCCATTTTGCCTTTCCTTGCATTGCCCTTTTGCCTTACCTTGCCTTGTCATGCTTTGCCCTTTTGCCTTGCCTTGCCTTGTCATGCTTTGCCCTTTTGCCTTGCCTTTCCTTGTTTTGCCGTTTTGAATTGCCTTGCATTGCCTTGCTTTCATCTTTGCCTTGCCTTGACGTGTCTTCCTTACCCTTTTGCCTTGCCTTGCTTTGCTTTCTCCTTTTCCCTTGCCTTTCCTTGCCTTGCTTTACCCTTTTGCCTTCCCTTGCCTTTGCCTTTCCATGCCTTGCTTTGCCCCTTTGCCTTACCTTGCCTTGCTATGCCCTTTTGCCTTGCCTTGCTTTGTCTCTTTGCCTTGTCTTGCCTTGCCTTCCTTTCTCCTTTTGCCCTGATTTGCCTTGCCTTTCTTTTGACCTTTTGCCTTGCCTTGCCATGCTTTTCTCTTTTTCCTTGCCTTGCTTTGCCCTTTTGTCTTTCCTTGCCTTGCCTTGCTTTGCCATTTTCCCTTGCCTTGCTTTCCCCTTTTGCCTTGCCTTTCCTTGCTTTGGCCTTTTTCCTGGCCTTGCCATGGTTTGTCCTTTTGACTTACCTTGCCTTGCCTTTCTTTGCACTTTTGCCTGGCCTTGCTTTGCCATTTTGCCTTTCCTTGAATTGCCCTTTTGCCTTACCTTGCCTTGACTTGTTATACCCTTTTTCCTTGCCTTGCCTTGTCATGCTTTGCCTTTTTGACTTGCCTTGCTTTGCCTTTTTGCCTTGCCTTGCTTTGCCCTTTTGCCTTGCTTTGCCTTGTTATGCTTTGCCCTTTTGCCTTGCCTTGCTTTGCCATTTTGCCTTTCCTTGAATTGCCCTTTTGCCTTACTTTGCCTTGACTTGCTATACCCTTTTTCCTTGCCTTGCCTTGTCATACTTTGCCATTTTGACTTGCTTTGCTTTGCCCTTTTGCCTTGCCTTGCTTTGCCATTTTGCCTTTCCTTGAATTGCCCTTTTGCCTTACCTTGCCTTGACTTGCTATACCCTTTTTCCTTGCCTTGCCTTGTCATGCTTTGCCCTTTTGACTTGCTTTGCTTTGTCCTTTTGCCTTGCCTTGCTTTGCCATTTTGCCTTTCCTTGCTTTGGCCTTTTGCCTTACCTTGCCTTGACTTGCTATACCCTTTTTCCTTGCCTTGCCTTGCCATGCTTTGCCCTTTTGCATTGCCTTGCTTTGCCATTTTGCCTTTCCTTGAATTCGCCTTTTGCCTTACCTTGCCTTGACTTGCTATACCCTTTTTCCTTGCCTTGTCTTGCTTTGACATTTTGCCTTTCCTTGCATTGCCCTTTTGCCTTACCTTGCCTGACATGCTTTGCCCTTTTGCCTTGCCTTGCCTTGTCATGCTTTGCCCTTTTGACTTGCTTTGCTTTGCCCTTATGCCTTGCCTTTCCTTGTTTTGCCGTTTTGAATTGCCTTGCATTGCCTTACTTTCATCTTTGCCTTGCCTTGACGTGTCTTCCTTATCCTTTTGCCTTGCCTTGCTTTGCTTTCCCCTTTTGCCTTTCCTTTCCTTGCCTTTCTTTACCCTTTTGCCTTCCCTTGCCTTGCCTTTCCATGCCTTGCTTTGCCCCTTTGCCTTACCTTGCCTTGCTTTGCCCTTTTGCCTTGCCATACTTTGCCTCTTTGCCTTGTCTTGCCTTGCCTTCCTTTCTACTTTCTCCTTCCTTTCTCCTACATTGCCTTACTTTCACATTTTGCCTTGCCTTACCTTGTCTTGCTTTGCCCTTTTGCTTTGCCTTGCCTTGCCAGGCTTTGCCCATTTGCCTTCCCTTGCCTTTGCCTTTCCATGCCTTGCTTTGCCCCTTTGCCTTACCTTGCCTTGCTATGCCCTTTTGCCTTGCCTTGCTTTGTCTCTTTGCCTTGTCTTGCCTTGCCTTCCTTTCTCCTTTTGCCCTGATTTGCCTTGCCTTTCTTTTGACCTTTTGCCTTGCCTTGCCATGCTTTGCTCTTTTTCCTTGCCTTGCTTTGCCCTTTTGTCTTGCCTTGCCTTGCTTTGCCATTTTCCCTTGCCTTGCTTTCCCCTTTTGCCTTGCCTTTCCTTGCTTTGGCCTTTTTCCTGGCCTTGCCATGGTTTGTCCTTTTGACTTACCTTGCCTTGCCTTTCTTTGCCCTTTTGCCTCGCCTTGCTTTGCCCTTTTGCCTTGCTTTGCCTTGTTATGCTTTGCCCTTTTGCCTTGCCTTGCTTTGCCATTTTGCCTTTCCTTGAATTGCCCTTTTGCCTTACTTTGCCTTGACTTGCTATACCCTTTTTCCTTGCCTTGCCTTGTCATACTTTGCCATTTTGACTTGCTTTGCTGTGCCCTTTTGCCTTGCCTTGCTTTGCCATTTTGCCTTTCCTTGAATTGCCCTTTTGCCTTACCTTGCCTTGACTTGCTATACCCTTTTTCCTTGCCTTGCCTTGTCATGCTTTGCCCTTTTGACTTTCCTTGCTTTGCCCTTTTGCCTTGCCTTGCTTTGCCCTTTTGCCTTGCTTTGCCTTGTTATGCTTTCCCTTTTGCCTTGTCTTGCTTTGCCATTTTGCTTTTCCTTGCATTGCCCTTTTGCCTTACCTTGCCTTGACATGCTTTACCCTTTTTCCTTGCCTTGCCTTTTCATGCTTTGCCCTTTTGCATTGCCTTGCCTTGTCATGCTTTGCCCTTTTGACTTGCTTTGCTTTGCCCTTTTGCCTTGCCTTTCCTTGTTTTGCCGTTTTCAATTTCCTTGCATTGCCTTACTTTCATCTTTGCCTTGCCTTGACTTGTCTTCCTTATCCTTTCGCCTTGCCTTGCTTTGCTTTCCCCTTTTGCCTTGCCTTACCTTGCCTTGCTTTGCCTCTTTGCCTTGTCTTGCCTTGCCTTCCTTTCTCCTTTTGCCCTGATTTGCCTTGCCTTTCTTTTGCCCTTTTGTCTTGCCTTGCCTTGCCTTGCTTTGCCATTTTCCCTTGCCTTGCTTTTCCCTTTTGCCTTGCCTTTCCTTGCTTTGGCCTTTTTCCTGGCCTTGCCATGGTTTGTCCTTTTGACTTACCTTGCCTTGCCTTTCTTTGCCCTTTTGCCTGGCCTTGCATTCAGTTGCCCTTTTTCCTTGCCTTGCCATGCTTTGCCCTTTTGCCTTGCCTTGCTTTGCCATTTTGTCTTTCCTTGAATTGTCCTTTTTCCTTACATTGCCTTGACTTGCTATACCCTTTTTCCTTGCCTTGCCTTTTCATGCTTTGCCCTTTTGCCTTGCCTTGCTTTGCCATTTTGCCTTTCCTTGAATTGCCCTTTTGCCTTACCTTGCCTTGTCATGCTTTGCCCTTTTGCCTTGCCTTGCCTTGTCATGCTTTGCCCTTTTGCCTTGCCTTTCCTTGTTTTGCCGTTTTGAATTGCCTTGCATTGCCTTGCTTTCATCTTTGCCTTGCCTTGATGTGTCTTCCTTATCCTTTTGCCTTGCCTTGCTTTGCTTTCTCCTTTTCCCTTGCCTTTCCTTGCCTTGCTTTACCCTTTTGCCTTCCCTTGCCTTTGCCTTTCCATGCCTTGCTTTGCCCCTTTGCCTTACCTTGCCTTGCTATGCCCTTTTGCCTTGCCTTGCTTTGTCTCTTTGCCTTGTCTTGCCTTGCCTTCCTTTCTCCTTTTGCCCTGATTTGCCTTGCCTTTCTTTTGACCTTTTGCCTTGCCTTGCCATGCTTTGCTCTTTTTCCTTGCCTTGCTTTGCCCTTTTGTCTTTCCTTGCCTTGCCTTGCTTTGCCATTTTCCCTTGCCTTGCTTTCCCCTTTTGCCTTGCCTTTCCTTGCTTTGGCCTTTTTCCTGGCCTTGGCATGGTTTGTCCTTTTGACTTACCTTGCCTTGCCTTTCTTTGCACTTTTGCCTGGCCTTGCTTTGCCCTTTTGCCTTGCCTTGCTTTGCCATTTTGCCTTTCCTTGAATTGCCCTTTTGCCTTACCTTGCCTTGGCATGCTATACCCTTTTTGCTTGCCTTGCCTTGTCATGCTTTGCCCTTTTGACTTGCCTTGCTTTGCCCTTTTGCCTTGCCTTGCTTTTCCCTTTTGCCTTGCTTTGCCTTGTTATGCTTTGCCCTTTTGCCTTGCCTTGCTTTGCCATTTTGCCTTTCCTTGAATTGCCCTTTTGCCTTACCTTGCCTTGACTTGCTATACCCTTTTTCCTTGCCTTGCCTTGTCATGCTTTGCCCTTTTGACTTGCTTTGCTTTGTCCTTTTGCCTTGCCTTGCTTTGCCATTTTGCCTTTCCTTGAATTGCCCTTTTGCCTTACCTTGCCTTGACTTGCTATACCCTTTTTCCTTGCCTTGCCTTGTCATGCTTTGCCCTTTTGACTTTCCTTGCTTTGCCCTTTTGCCTTGCCTTGCTTTGCCCTTCTGCCTTGCTTTGCCTTGTTATGCTTTCCCTTTTGCCTTGTCTTGCTTTGCCATTTTGCTTTTCCTTGCATTGCCCTTTTGCCTTACCTTGCCTTGACATGCTTTACCCTTTTGCCTTGCCTTGCCTTTTCATGCTTTGCCCTTTTGCATTGCCTTGCCTTGTCATGCTTTGCCCTTTTGACTTGCTTTGCTTTGCCCTTTTGCCTTGCCTTTCCTTGTTTTGCCGTTTTCAATTTCCTTGCATTGCCTTACTTTCATCTTTGCCTTGCCTTGACGTGTCTTCCTTATCCTTTCGCCTTGCCTTGCTTTGCTTTCCCCTTTTGCCTTGCCTTACCTTGCCTTGCTTTGCCTCTTTGCCTTGTCTTGCCTTGCCTTCCTTTCTCCTTTTGCCCTGATTTGCCTTGCCTTTCTTTTGACCTTTTGCCTTGCCTAGCCTTGCCATGCTTTGCTCTTTTTCCTTGCCTTGCTTTGCCCTTTTGTCTTGCCTTGCCTTGCCTTCCCTTGCCTTGATGTGCCCCTTTGCCTTGCCTTGCTTTGACTCTTTGCCTTGTCTTGCCTTGCCTTCCTTTCTCCTTTTGCCCTGATTTGCCTTGCCTTTCTTTTGACCTTTTGTCTTGCCTTGCCTTGCCTTGCTTTGCCATTTTCCCTTGCCTTGCTTTCCCCTTTTGCCTTGCCTTTCCTAGCTTTGGCCTTTTTCCTGGCCTTGCCATGGTTTGTCCTTTTGACTTACCTTGCCTTGCCTTTCTTTGCCCTTTTGCCTGGCCTTGCATTGAGTTGCCCTTTTTCCTTGCCTTGCCATGCTTTGCCCTTTTGCCTTGCCTTGCTTTGCCATTTTGTCTTTCCTTGAATTGCCCTTTTGCCTTACCTTGCCTTGACTTGCTATACCCTTTTTCCTTGCCTTGCCTTGTCATGCTTTGCCCTTTTGCCTTGCCTTGCTTTGCCATGTTGCCTTTCCTTGAATTGCCCTTTTGCCTTACCTTGCCTTGACTTGCTATACCCTTTTTCCTTGCCTTGCCTTGTCATGCTTTGCCCTTTTGACTTGCCTTGCTTTGCCCATTTGCCTTGCTTTGCCTTGTTATGCTTTGCCCTTTTGCCTTGTCTTGCTTTGCCCTTTTGCCTTACCTTGCCTTGTCATGCTTTGCCCTTTTGCCTTGCCTTGCCTTGTCATGCTTTGGCCTTTTGACTTGCTTTGCTTTGCCCTTTTGCCTTGCCTTTCCTTGTTTTGCCGTTTTGAATTGCCTTGCATTGCCTTGCTTTCATCTTTGCCTTGCCTTGACGTGTCTTCCTTATCCTTTTGCCTTGCCTTGCTTTGCTTTCTCCTTTTCCCTTGCCTTTCCTTGCCTTGCTTTACCCTTTTGCCTTCCCTTGCCTTTGCCTTTCCATGCCTTGCTTTGCCCCTTTGCCTTACCTTGCCTTGCTATGCCCTTTTGCCTTACCTTGCTTTGTCTCTTTGCCTTGTCTTGCCTTGCCTTCCTTTCTCCTTTTGCCCTGATTTGCCTTGCCTTTCTTTTGACCTTTTGCCTTGCCTTGCCATGCTTTGCTCTTTTTCCTTGCCTTGCTTTGCCCTTTTGTCTTTCCTTGCCTTGCCTTGCTTTGCCATTTTCCCTTGCCTTGCTTTCCCCTTTTGCCTTGCCTTTCCTTGCTTTGGCCTTTTTCCTGGCCTTGCCATGGTTTGTCCTTTTGACTTACCTTGCCTTGCCTTTCTTTGCACTTTTGCCTGGCCTTGCTTTGCCCTTTTGCCTTGCCTTGCTTTGCCATTTTGCCTTTCCTTGAATTGCCCTTTTGCCTTACCTTGCCTTGACTTGCTATACCCTTTTTCCTTGCCTTGCCTTGTCATGCTTGACCTTTTGACTTGCTTTGCTTTGTCCTTTTGCCTTGCCTTGCTTTGCCATTTTGCATTTCCTTGAATTGCCCTTTTGCCTTACCTTGCCTTGACTTGCTATACCCTTTTTCCTTGCCTTGCCTTGTCATGCTTTGCCCTTTTGACTTTCCTTGCTTTGCCCTTTTGCCTTGCCTTGCTTTGCCCTTCTGCCTTGCTTTGCCTTGTTATGCTTTCCCTTTTGCCTTGTCTTGCTTTGCCATTTTGCTTTTCCTTGCATTGCCCTTTTGCCTTACCTTGCCTTGACATGCTTTACCCTTTTTCCTTGCCTTGCCTTTTCATGCTTTGCCCTTTTGCATTGCCTTGCCTTGTCATGCTTTGCCCTTTTGACTTGCTTTGCTTTGCCCTTTTGCCTTGCCTTTCCTTGTTTTGCCGTTTTCAATTTCCTTGCATTGCCTTACTTTCATCTTTGCCTTGCCTTGACGTGTCTTCCTTATCCTTTCGCCTTGCCTTGCTTTGCTTTCCCCTTTTGCCTTGCCTTACCTTGCCTTGCTTTGCCTCTTTGCCTTGTCTTGCCTTGCCTTCCTTTCTCCTTTTGCCCTGATTTGCCTTGCCTTTCTTTTGACCTTTTGCCTTGCCTAGCCTTGCCATGCTTTGCTCTTTTTCCTTGCCTTGCTTTGCCCTTTTGTCTTGCCTTGCCTTGCCTTCCCTTGCCTTGATGTGCCCCTTTGCCTTGCCTTGCTTTGACTCTTTGCCTTGTCTTGCCTTGCCTTCCTTTCTCCTTTTGCCCTGATTTGCCTTGCCTTTCTTTTGACCTTTTGTCTTGCCTTGCCTTGCCTTGCTTTGCCATTTTCCCTTGCCTTGCTTTCCCCTTTTGCCTTGCCTTTCCTAGCTTTGGCCTTTTTCCTGGCCTTGCCATGGTTTGTCCTTTTGACTTACCTTGCCTTGCCTTTCTTTGCCCTTTTGCCTGGCCTTGCATTGAGTTGCCCTTTTTCCTTGCCTTGCCATGCTTTGCCCTTTTGCCTTGCCTTGCTTTGCCATTTTGTCTTTCCTTGAATTGCCCTTTTGCCTTACCTTGCCTTGACTTGCTATACCCTTTTTCCTTGCCTTGCCTTGTCATGCTTTGCCCTTTTGCCTTGCCTTGCTTTGCCATGTTGCCTTTCCTTGAATTGCCCTTTTGCCTTACCTTGCCTTGACTTGCTATACCCTTTTTCCTTGCCTTGCCTTGTCATGCTTTGCCCTTTTGACTTGCCTTGCTTTGCCCATTTGCCTTGCTTTGCCTTGTTATGCTTTGCCCTTTTGCCTTGTCTTGCTTTGCCCTTTTGCCTTACCTTGCCTTGTCATGCTTTGCCCTTTTGCCTTGCCTTGCCTTGTCATGCTTTGGCCTTTTGACTTGCTTTGCTTTGCCCTTTTGCCTTGCCTTTCCTTGTTTTGCCGTTTTGAATTGCCTTGCATTGCCTTGCTTTCATCTTTGCCTTGCCTTGACGTGTCTTCCTTATCCTTTTGCCTTGCCTTGCTTTGCTTTCTCCTTTTCCCTTGCCTTTCCTTGCCTTGCTTTACCCTTTTGCCTTCCCTTGCCTTTGCCTTTCCATGCCTTGCTTTGCCCCTTTGCCTTACCTTGCCTTGCTATGCCCTTTTGCCTTACCTTGCTTTGTCTCTTTGCCTTGTCTTGCCTTGCCTTCCTTTCTCCTTTTGCCCTGATTTGCCTTGCCTTTCTTTTGACCTTTTGCCTTGCCTTGCCATGCTTTGCTCTTTTTCCTTGCCTTGCTTTGCCCTTTTGTCTTTCCTTGCCTTGCCTTGCTTTGCCATTTTCCCTTGCCTTGCTTTCCCCTTTTGCCTTGCCTTTCCTTGCTTTGGCCTTTTTCCTGGCCTTGCCATGGTTTGTCCTTTTGACTTACCTTGCCTTGCCTTTCTTTGCACTTTTGCCTGGCCTTGCTTTGCCCTTTTGCCTTGCCTTGCTTTGCCATTTTGCCTTTCCTTGAATTGCCCTTTTGCCTTACCTTGCCTTGACTTGCTATACCCTTTTTCCTTGCCTTGCCTTGTCATGCTTGACCTTTTGACTTGCTTTGCTTTGTCCTTTTGCCTTGCCTTGCTTTGCCATTTTGCATTTCCTTGAATTGCCCTTTTGCCTTACCTTGCCTTGACTTGCTATACCCTTTTTCCTTGCCTTGCCTTGTCATGCTTTGCCCTTTTGACTTTCCTTGCTTTGCCCTTTTGCCTTGCCTTGCTTTGCCCTTCTGCCTTGCTTTGCCTTGTTATGCTTTCCCTTTTGCCTTGTCTTGCTTTGCCATTTTGCTTTTCCTTGCATTGCCCTTTTGCCTTACCTTGCCTTGACATGCTTTACCCTTTTTCCTTGCCTTGCCTTTTCATGCTTTGCCCTTTTGCATTGCCTTGCCTTGTCATGCTTTGCCCTTTTGACTTGCTTTGCTTTGCCCTTTTGCCTTGCCTTTCCTTGTTTTGCCGTTTTCAATTTCCTTGCATTGCCTTACTTTCATCTTTGCCTTGCCTTGACGTGTCTTCCTTATCCTTTCGCCTTGCCTTGCTTTGCTTTCCCCTTTTGCCTTGCCTTACCTTGCCTTGCTTTGCCTCTTTGCCTTGTCTTGCCTTGCCTTCCTTTCTCCTTTTGCCCTGATTTGCCTTGCCTTTCTTTTGACCTTTTGCCTTGCCTTGCCTTGCCATGCTTTGCTCTTTTTCCTTGCCTTGCTTTGCCCTTTTGTCTTGCCTTGCCTTGCTTTGCCATTTTCCCTTGCCTTGCTTTTCCCTTTTGCCTTGCCTTTCCTTGCTTTGGCCTTTTTCCTGGCCTTGCCATGGTTTGTCCTTTTGACTTACCTTGCCTTGCCTTTCTTTGCCCTTTTGCCTGGCCTTGCATTGAGTTGCCCTTTTTCCTTGCCTTGCCTTTTCATGCTTTGCCCTTTTGACTTGCCTTGCTTTGCCCTTTTGCCTTGCCTTGCCTTGTTTTGCCGTTTTGAATTGCCTTGCATTGCCTTACTTTCATCTTTGCCTTGCCTTGACGTGTCTTCCTTATCCTTTTGCCTTGCCTTGCTTTGCCCTTTTGCCTTGCTTTGCCTTGTTATGCTTTACCCTTTTGCCTTGTCTTGCTTTGCCATTTTGCCTTTCCTTGCATTGCCCTTTTGCCTTACCTTGCCTTGACATGCTTTGCCCTTTTGACTTGCTTTGCTTTGCCCTTTTGCCTTGCCTTGCCTTGTTTTGCCGTTTTGAATTGCCTTGCATTGCCTTACTTTCATCTTTGCCTTGCCTTGACGTGTCTTCCTTATCCTTTTGCCTTGCCTTGCTTTGCTTTCCCCTTTTGACTTGCCTTTCCTTGCCTTGCTTTACCCTTTTGCCTTCCCTTGCCTTGCCTTCCCTTGCCTTGCTTTGCCCCTTTGCCTTGCCTTGCTTTGACTCTTTGCCTTGTCTTGCCTTGCCTTCCTTTCTCCTTTTGCCCTGATTTGCCTTGCCTTTCTTTTGACCTTTTGCCTTGCCTTGCCTTGCCATGCTTTGCTCTTTTTCCTTGCCTTGCTTTGCCCTTTTGTCTTGCCTTGCCTTGCCTTGCTTTGCCATTTTCCCTTGCCTTGCTTTCCCCTTTTGCCTTGCCTTTCCTAGCTTTGGCCTTTTTCCTGGCCTTGCCATGCTTTTGTCCTTTTGACTTACCTTGCCTTGCCTTTCTTTGCACTTTTGCCCGGCCTTGCATTGAGTTGCCCTTTTTCCTTGCCTTGCCATGCTTTGCCCTTTTGCCTTGCCTTGCTTTGCCCTTTTGACTTGCTTTGCCTTGTTATGCTTTGCCCTTTTGCCTTGCCTTGCTTTGCCATTTTGCCTTTCCTTGAATTGCCCTTTTGCCTTACCTTGCCTTGAATTGCTATAGCCTTTTTCCTTGCCTTGCCTTGTCATACTTTGCCATTTTGACTTGCTTTGCTTTGCCCTTTTGCCTTGCCTTGCTTTGCCATTTTGCCTTTCCTTGAATTGCCCTTTTGCCTTACCTTGCCTTGACTTGCTATACCCTTTTTCCTTGCCTTGCCTTGTCATGCTTTGCCCTTTTGACTTGCCTTGCTTTGCTCTTTTGCCTTGCTTTGCCTTGTTATGCTTTGCCCTTTTGCCTTGTCTGCTTTGCCATTTTGCGTTTCCTTGCATTGCCCTTTTGCCTTACCTTGCCTTGACATGCTTTAGCCTTTTGCCTTGCCTTGCCTTGTCATTCTTGGCCTTTTTGACTTGCTTTGCTTTGCCCTTTTGCCTTGCCTTTCCTTTTTTTGCCGTTTTGAATTGCCTTGCATTGCCTTACTTTCATCTTTGCCTTGCCTTGACGTGTCTTCCTTATCCTTTTGCCTTGCCTTGCTTTGCTTTCCCCTTTTGCCTTGCCTTTCCTTGCCTTGCTTTACCCTTTTGCCTTCCCTTGCCTTGCCTTTCCATGCCTTGCTTTGCCCCTTTGCCTTACCTTGCCTTGCTTTGCCCTTTTGCCTTGCCATACTTTGCCTCTTTGCCTTGTCTTGCCTTGCCTTCCTTTCTCCTTTCTCCTTCCTTTCTCCTACATTGCCTTACTTTCACATTTTGCCTTGCCTTACCTTGTCTTGCTTTGCCCTTTTGCTTTGCCTTGCCTTGCCAGGCTTTGCCCATTTGCCTTCCCTTGCCTTTGCCTTTCCATGCCTTGCTTTGCCCCTTTGCCTTACCTTGCCTTGCTATGCCCTTTTGCCTTGCCTTGCTTTGTCTCTTTGCCTTGTCTTGCATTGCCTTCCTTTCTCCTTTTGCCCTGATTTGCCTTGCCTTTCTTTTGACATTTTGCCTTGCCTTGCCATGCTTTGCTCTTTTTCCTTGCCTTGCTTTGCCCTTTTGTCTTGCCTTGCCTTGCCTTGCTTTGCCATTTTCCCTTGCCTTGCTTTCCCCTTTTGCCTTGCCTTTCCTTGCTTTGGCCTTTTTCCTGGCCTTGCCATGGTTTGTCCTTTTGACTTACCTTGCCTTGCCTTTCTTTGCACTTTTGCCTGGCCTTGCTTTGCCCTTTTGCCTTGCCTTGCTTTGCCATTTTGCCTTTCCTTGAATTGCCCTTTTGCCTTACCTTGCCTTGGCATGCTATACCCTTTTTCCTTGCCTTGCCTTGTCATGCTTTGCCCTTTTGACTTGCCTTGCTTTTTCATGCTTTGCCCTTTTGACTTGCCTTGCTTTGCCCTTTTGCCTTGCTTTGCCTTGTTATGCTTTGCCCTTTTGCCTTGCCTTGCTTTGCCATTTTGCCTTGCCTTGAATTGCCCTTTTGCCTTACTTTGCCTTGTTATGCTTTGCCCTTTTGCCTTGTCTGCTTTGCCATTTTGCGTTTCCTTGCATTGCCCTTTTGCCTTACCTTGCCTTGACATGCTTTAGCCTTTTGCCTTGCCTTGCCTTGTCATTCTTTGCCTTTTTGACTTGCTTTGCTTTGCCCTTTTGCCTTGCCTTTCCTTTTTTTGCCGTTTTGAATTGCCTTGCATTGCCTTACATTCATCTTTGCCTTGCCTTGACGTGTCTTCCTTATCCTTTTGCCTTGCCTTGGTTTGCTTTCCCATTTTGCCTTGCCTTGCCTCGCTTTGCCCTTTTGCCTTGCCTTGCTTTGCCTCTTTGCCTTGTCTTGCCTTGCCTTCCTTTCTCCTTTTGCCCTGATTTGCCTTGCCTTTCTTTTGACCTTTTGCCTTGTCTTGCATTGCCATGCTTTGCTCTTTTTCCTTGCCTTGCTTTGCCCTTTTGTCTTGCCTTGCCTTGCCTTGCTTTGCCATTTTCCCTTGCCTTGCTTTCCCCTTTTGCCTTGCCTTTCCTTGCTTTGGCCTTTTTCCTGGCCTTGCCATGGTTTGTCCTTTTGACTTACCTTGCCTTGCCTTTCTTTGCCCTTTTGCCTGGCCTTGCATTGAGTTGCCCTTTTTCATTGCCTTGCCTTGCCATGCTTTGCCCTTTTGCCTTGCCTTGCTTTGCCATTTTGCCTTTCCTTGAATTGCCCTTTTGCCTTACCTTGCCTTGACTTGCTATACCCTTTTTCCTTGCCTTGTCTTGCTTTGACATTTTGCCTTTCCTTGCATTGCCCTTTTGCCTTACCTTGCCTTGTCATGCTTTGCGCTTTTGCCTTGCCTTGCCTTGTCATGCTTTGCCCTTTTGACTTGCTTTGCTTTGCCCTTTTGCCTTGCCTTTCCTTGTTTTGCCGTTTTGAATTGCCTTGCATTGCCTTACTTTCATCTTTGCCTTGCCTTGACGTGTCTTCCTTATCCTTTTGCCTTGCCTTGCTTTGCTTTCCCCTTTTGCCTTGCCTTTCCTTGCCTTTCTTTACCCTTTTGCCTTCCCTTGCCTTGCCTTTCCATGCCTTGCTTTGCCCCTTTGCCTTGCCCTTGCCTTGACTTGCTATAGCCTTTTTCCTTGCCTTGCCTTGTCATACTTTGCCATTTTGACTTGCTTTGCCCTTTTGCCTTGCCTTGCTTTGCCATTTTGCCTTGCCTTTCCTTTCCTTGCTTTTCCCTTTTGCCTTGCCTTCCCTTGCTTTGCTCTTTTGCCTTGCCTCCCCTTGCTTTGCCCTTTTGCTTTGCCTTGCCTTGTCATGCTTTGCCGTTTTGCCTTGCCTTGCTTTGCCCTTTTGCCTTGACTTGTTTTGCCGTTTTGATTTGCCTTGCATTGCCTTACTTTCATCTTTGCCTTGCCTTGACGTGTCTTGCTTATCCTTTTGCCTTGCCTTGCTTTGCTTTCCCCTTTTGCCTTGCCTTTCCTTGCCTTGCTTAGCCCTTTTCCCTTGCCTTGCCTTGCCTTTCCATGGATTGCTTTGCCCTTTTTTCTTGCCAAGCCTTGCTTTTCCCTTTTGATTGGCATTGCATTGCCTCACTTTGACATTTTGCCTTGTCTTACCTTGTCATGCTTTGCCCTTTTGCTTTGCCTTGCCTTGCCATGCTTTGCCATTTTCCCTTGCCTTGCCTTGTCATGCTTTGCCCTTTTGCCTTGCCTGTCCTTTCCTTGCTTTTCCCTTTTGCCTTGCCTTCCCTTGCTTTGCCATTTTGCCTTCCCTTGTCTTACCTTGCTTTCCCCTGTTGCCTTGCCTTGCCATGCTTTTCCCTTTTACCTTGCCTTGCTTTGCCATTTTGCCGTTTCTTGCATTGCCCTTTTTCGTTACCTTACCTTGACTTGCTTTGCCCTTTTGCCTTGCCTTGCCTTGTCATGCTTTGCCGGTTTGCCTTGCCTTGCATTGCTTTTCCCGTTTGCCTTGCCTTGCCATGCTTTGCCCTTTTGACTTGCCTTGCTTTGCCCTTTTGCCTTGCTTTGCCTTGTTATGCTTTGCCCTTTTGCCTTGTCTGCTTTGCCCTTTTGCGTTTCCTTGCATTGCCCTTTTGCCTTACCTTGCCTTGACATGCTTTACCCTTTTGCCTTGCCTTGCCTTGTCATGCTTTGCCCTTTTGACTTGCTTTGCTTTGCCCTTTTGCCTTGCCTTTCCTTTTTTTGCCGTTTTGAATTGCCTTGCATTGCCTTACTTTCATCTTTGCCTTGCCTTGACGTGTCTTGCTTATCCTTTTGCCTTGCCTTGCTTTGCTTTCCCCTTTTGCCTTGCCTTCCCTTGCCTTGCTTTACCGTTTTGCCTTCTCTTGCCTTGCCTTTCCGTGCCTTGCTTTGCCCCTTTGCCTTACCTTGCCTTGCTTTGCCCTTTTACCTTGCCTTGCTTTGCCTCTTTGCCTTGTCTTGCCTTGCCTTCCTTTCTCCTTTTGCCCTGATTTGCCTTGCCTTTCTTTTGACCTTTGCCTTGCCTTGCCATGCTTTGCTCTTTTTCCTTGCCTTGCTTTGCCCTTTTGTCTTGCCTTACCTTGCCTTGCTTTGCCATTTTCCCTTGCCTTGCTTTCCCCTTTAGCCTTGCCTTTCCTTGCTTTGGCCTTTTTCCTGGCCTTGCCATGGTTTGTCCTTTTTCCTTGCCTTGCCTTGCCATGCTTTGCCCTTTTGCCTTGCCTTGCTTTGCCATTTTGCCTTTCCTTGAATTGCCCTTTTGCCTTACCTTGCCTTGACTTGCCATACCCTTTTTCCTTGCCTTGCCTTGTCATGCTTTGCCCTTTTGCCTTGCCTTGCCTTGTCATGCTTTGCCCTTTTGACTTGCTTTGCTTTGCCCTTGTCTTGCTTTGCCATTTTGCCTTTCCTTGCATTGCCCTTTTGCCTTACCTTGCCTTGACATGCTTTGCCCTTTTGCCTTGCCTTGCCTTGTCATGCTTTGCCCTTTTGACTTGCTTTGCTTTGCCCTTTTGCCTTGCCTTTCCTTGCCTTTCTTTACCCTTTTGCCTTCCCTTGCCTTGCCTTTCCATGCCTTGCTTTGCCCCTTTGCCTTACCTTGCCTTGCTTTGCCCTTTTGCCTTGCCATACTTTGCCTCTTTGCCTTGTCTTGCCTTGCCTTCCTTTCTCCTTTCTCCTTCCTTTCTCCTACATTGCCTTACTTTCACATTTTGCCTTGCCTTACCTTGTCTTGCTTTGCCCTTTTGCTTTGCCTTGCCTTGCCATGCTTTGCCCAATTTTCCTTCCCTTATCTTGCTTTACTTTTCCGTTTTGACTTGCCTTGCTTTGCCCTTTTGCATTCCCTTGCCTTGCCTTACTTTGCCGTTTTGCCTTGCCTTGCTTTGCCCTTTTTCCTTGCCTTGCTTTGCCATTTTGCCTTTCCTTGCGTTGCCATTTTGCCTTTGCTTGCATTGCCCTTTTGCCTTACCTTGCCTTGCTTTGCCCTTTTTCCTTGCCATGCCCTGCTTTGCCCTTTTGATTTGCATTGCATTGCCTTACTTTGACATTTTGCCTTGCCTGACTTGTCTTGCTTTTCCCTTTTGCTTTGCCTTGCCTTGCCTTTCCATGTCTTGCTTTGCCCTTTTGCCTTCCCTTGTCTTGCTTTACTTTTCCGTTTTGACTTGCCTTGCTTTGCCCTTTTGCATTCCCTTGCCTTGCCTTATTTTGCCGTTTTGCCTTGCCTTGCTTTGGCCTTTTTCCTTGCCATGCCTTGCTTTGCCCTTTTGATTTGCCTTACATTGCCTTACTTTGACATTTTACCTTGCCTTACCTTGTCTTGCTTTGCCCTTTTGCTTTGCCTTGCCTTGCCATGCTTTGCCCTTTTGCCTTGCCTTGCCTTGTCATGCTTTGCCCTTTTGCCATGCCTTGCTTTGCCCTTTTGCCTTGCCTTTCCTTTCCTTGCTTTTCCCTTTGCCTTGCCTTCCATTGCTTTGCTCTTTTGCCTTGCCTCCCCTTGTTTTGCCCTTTTGCCTTACCTTGCCTTGACTTGCTATACCCTTTTTCCTTGCCTTGCCTTGTCATGCTTTGCCCTTTTGACTTGCCTTGCTTTGCCCTTTTGCCTTGCTTTGCCTTGTTATGCTTTGCCCTTTTGCCTTGTCTTGCTTTGCCATTTTGCCTTTCCTTGCATTGCCCTTTTGCCTTACCTTGCCTTGACATGCTTTGCCCTTTTGCCTTGCCTTGCCTTGTCATGCTTTGCCGTTTTGCCTTGCCTTGCTTTGCCCTTTTGCCTTGACTTGTTTTGCCGTTTTGATTTGCCTTGCATTGCCTTACTTTCATCTTTGCCTTGCCTTGACGTGTCTTGCTTATCCTTTTGCCTTGCCTTGCTTTGCTTTCCCCTTTTGCCTTGCCTTTCCTTGCCTTGCTTAGCCCTTTTCCCTTGCCTTGCCTTGCCTTGCCTTTCCATGGATTGCTTTGCCCTTTTTCCTTGCCAAGCCTTGCTTTTCCCTTTTGATTGGCATTGCATTGCCTTACTTTGACATTTTGCCTTGTCTTACCTTGTCATGCTTTGCCCTTTTGCTTTGCCTTGCCTTGCCATGCTTTGCCCTTTTGCCTTGCCTTGCCTTGTCATGCTTTGCCCTTTTACCTTGCCTTGCTTTGCCATGTTGCCGTTTCTTCAATTGCCCTTTTTCCTTACCTTGCCTTGACTTGCTTTGCCATTTTGCCTTCCCTTGTCTTACCTTGCTTTCCCCTTTTGCCTTGCCTTGCCATGCTTTTCCCTTTTACCTTGCCTTGCTTTACCATGTTGCCGTTTCTTCAGTTGCCCTTTTTCCTTACCTTGCCTTGACTTGCTTTGCCCTTTTGCCTTGCCTTGCCTTGTCATGGTTTGCCGGTTTGCCTTTTCTTGCTTTGCCATTTTGCCTTCCCTTGCATTGCTTTTCCCGTTTGCCTTGCCTTGCCATGCTTTGCCCTTTTGCCTTGTCTGGCCTTGCCTTGCTTTGCCCTTTTGCCTTGCCCTGCCTTGCTTTGCCTCCTTGCTTTCTCTTGCCTTGCCTTCCTTTCTCCTTTTGCCCTGATTTGCCTTGCCTTTCTTCTGACCTTTTGCCTTGCCGTGACATGCTTTCCTCTTTTTCCTTCCCTTGCTTTGCCCTTTTGCCTTCTCTTGTCTTACCTTGCTTTCCCCTTTTGCCTTGCCTTGCCTTCCTTTGCCCTATTGTCTTGCTTTGCCTTGCTTTGCCCTTTTGCCTTACATTGCCTAGCCTTGCTTTGCAGTTTTCCCTTGCCTTGCCTTGCCCTTTTTCCTTGCCTTGTCTTGCCATGCTTTTCCCTTTTGCCTTGCCTTGCTTTGCCATTTTGCCTTTCGTTGCATTGCCCTTTTGCCTTACCTTGCCTTGCTTTGCCCTTTTCCCTTGCCTTGCCTTGCCTTTCCATGCCTTGCTTTGCCCTTTTTCCTTGCCAAGCCTTGCTTTTCCCTTTTGATTGGCATTGCATTGCCTTACTTTGACATTTTGCCTTGTCTTACCTTGCCATGCTTTGCCCTTTTGCCTTGCCTTGCCTTGTCATGCTTTGCCCTTTTGCCTTGCCTTTCCTTTCCTTGCTTTTCCCTTTTGCCTTGCCTTCCCTTGCTTTGCCATTTTGCCTTCCCTTGTCTTACCTTGCTTTGTACTTTTGCCTTGCTTTGCCTTGATTTGCCCTTCTTTGCACTTTTACCTTGCCTTGCTTTGCTCTTTTGCCTTGCCTTCCCTTGCTTTGCCATTTTGCCTTACCTTGTCTTACCTTGCTTTGCCTTGCCTTGATTTGCCCTTTTTCCCGGCCTTGCCTTGCATTGCCCTTTTGTCTTGCCTTACCTTACCTTGCTTTGTACTTTTGCCTTGCTTTGCCTTGATTTGCCCTTCTTTGCACTTTTACCTTGCCTTTCTTTGCCCTTTTGCCTTGCCTTGCCTTGCTTTGCCTCCTTGCTTTCTCTTGCCTTGCCTTCCTTTCTCCTTTTGCCCTGATTTGCCTTGCCTTTCTTCTTACCTTTTGCCTTGCCGTGACATGCTGTGCTCTTTTTCCTTCCCTTCCCTTTCCTTCCCTTTTCTCTTACCTTGCCTTGACTTGCTTTTCCCTTTTGCCTTGCCTTCCCTTGCTTTGCTCTTTTGCCTTGCCTTCCCTTGCTTTGCCATTTTGCCTTCCCTTGTCTTACCTTGCTTTCCCCTTTTGCCTTGCCTTGCCTTCCTTTGCCCTTTTGTCTTGCTTTGCCTTGCTTTGCCCTTTTGCCTTACATTGCCTAGCCTTGCTTTGCAGTTTTCCCTTGCCTTGCCTTACCCTTTTTCCTTGCCTTGTCTTGCCATGCTTTTCCCTTTTGCCTTGCCTTGCTTTGCCATTTTGCCTTTCCTTGCATTGCCCTTTTGCCGTACCTTGCCTTGCTTTGCCCTTTTCCCTTTCCTTGCCTTGCCTTTCCATGCCTTGCTTTGCCCTTTTTCTTTGCCATGCCTTGCTTTGCCCTTTTGATTTGCATTACATTGTCTTACTTTCACATTTGCCTTGCCTTACCTTGTCTTGCTTTGCCCTTTTGCTTTGCCTTGCCTTGCCATGCTTTGCCCTTTTGCCTTCCGTTGTCTTGCTTTACCTTTCCGTTTTGACTTGCCTTGCTTTGCCCTTTTGCATTCCCTTGCCTTGCCTTACTTTACCGTTTTGCCTTGCCTTGCTTTGCTCTTTTTCCTTGCCTTGTCTTGCTATGCTTTTCCCTTTTGCCTTGCCTAGCTTTGCCATTTTGCCTTTCCTTGCATTGCCCTTTTGCCTTACCTTGCCTTGCTTTGCCCTTTTCCCTTGCCTTGCCTTGCCTTTCCATGCCTTGCTTTGTTCTTTTGCCTTCCCTTGCCTTGCTTTACTTTTCCTTTTTGCCTTGCCTTGCTTTGCCCTTTTGCCTTCCCTTGTCTTGCTTTACTTTTCCGTTTTGACTTGCCTTGCTTTGCCCTTTTGCATTCCCTTGCCTTGCCTTACTTTGACATTTTGCCTTGCCTTACCTTGTCTGGCTTTGCCTTTTTGCTTTGCCTTGCCTTGACATGCTTTGCCCTTTTGCCTTGCCTTTCCTTGCCATCCTTTGCCCTTTTGCCTTTCCTTTCCTTGCTTTGCTTTGCTCTTTTGCCTTGCCTTCCCTTGCTTTGCCCTTTTGCCTTACCATGCCTTGACTTGCTTTGCCCTTTTGCCTTGCCTTGCTTTGCCATTTTGCCTTTCCTTGCATTGCCCTTTTTCCTCACCTTGCCTTGCCTTGCTTTTCCCTTTTGCTTTGCCTTGCCTTGCCTTTCCATGTCTTGCTTTGCCCTTTTGCCTTCCCTTGCCTTGCTTTACTTTTCCTTTTTCCCTTGCCTATCTTTGCTCTTTTGCCTTCCCTTGCCTTGCCTTACTTTGGCGTTTTGCCTTGCCTTGCTTTGCCCTTTTGCCTTGCCTTGCCTTGTTCTGCCGTTTTGATTTGCCTTGCATTGCCTTACTTTCATCTTTGCCTTGCCTTGACGTGTCTTGCTTATCCTTTTGCCTTGCCTTGCTTTGCTTTCCCCTTTTGCCTTGCCTTTCCTTGCCTTGCTTTGCCCTTTTCCCTTGCTTTGCCTTGCCTTTCCATGCCTTGCTTTGCCCTTTTTCCTTGCCATGCCTTGCTTTGCCCTTTTGATTTGCATTGCATTGCCTTACTTTGACATTTTGCCTTGCCTTACCTTGTCTTGCTTTGCCCTTTTGCTTTGCCTTGCCTTGCCATGCTTTGCCCTTTTGCCTTGCCTTGCCTTGTCATGCTTTGCCCTTTTGCTATGCCTCGCTTTGCCCTTTTGCCTTGCATTTCCTTTCCTTGCTTTTCCCTTTTGCCTTGCCTTCCCTTGCTTTGCTCTTTTTCCTTGCCTTCCCTTGCTTTTCCCTTTTACCTTCCCTTGCCTTACCTTGCTTTCCCCTTTTACCATGCCTTGCCATGCTTTGCCCTTTTGCCTTGCCTTGCTTTGCCATTTTGCCTTTCCTTGCATTGCCCTTTTGCCTTACCTTGCCTTGACTTGCTTTGCCCTTTTGCCTTGCCTTGCCTTGTCATGCTTTGCCGTTTTGCCTTGCCTTTCTTTGCCCTTTTGCCTTGCCTTGTTTTGCCGTTTTGATTTGCCTTGCATTGCCTTACTTTGATCTTTGCCTTGCCTTGACGTGTCTTGCTTATTCTTTTGCCTTGTCTTGCTTTGGTTTCCCCTTTTGCCTTACCTTGCCTTGCCTTGCTTTGACCTTCTGCATTGCCTTGCCTTGCCTTTCCATGCCTTGCTTTGCCCTTTTGCCTTCCCTTGTCTTGCTTTACTTTTCCGTTTTGACTTGCCTTGCTTGCACTTTTGCCTTCCCTTGCCTTGCCTTACTTTGCCGTTTTGCCTTGCCTTGCTTTCCACTTTTGCCTTGCCTTGCCTTGTTTTGCCCTTTTGATTTGCCTTGCATTGCCTTACTTTCATCTTTGCCTTGCCTTGACGTGTCTTGCTTATCCTTTTGCCTTGTCTCGCTTTGCTTTCCCCTTTTGCTTTGCCTTTCCATGCCTTGCTTTTCCCTTTTTCCTTGCCATGCCTTGCTTTGCCCTTTTGATTTGCATTGCATTGCCTTACTTTGACATTTTCCCTTGCCTTACCTTGTCTTGCTTTGCCCTTTTGCTTTGCCTTGCCTTGCCTTTCCATGTCTTGCTTTGCCCTTTTGCCTTCCCTTGTCTTGCTTTACTTTTCCGTTTTGACTTGCCTTGCTTTGCCCTTTTGCATTCCCTTGCCTTGCCTTATTTTGCCGTTTTTCCTTGCCTTGCTTTGCCCTTTTTCCTTGCCATGCCTTGCTTTGCCCTTTTGATTTGCCTTACATTGCCTTACTTTGACATTTTGCCTTGCCTTACCTTGTCTTGCTTTGCCCTTTTGCTTTGCCTTGCCTTGCCATTCTTTGCCCTTTTGCCTTGCCTTGCCTTGTCATGCTCTGTCCTTTTGCCATGCCTTGCTTTGCCCTTTTGCCTTGCCTTTCCTTTCCTTGCTTTTCCCTTTTGCCTTGCCTTCCCTTGCTTTGCTCTTTTGCCTTGCCTTCCCTTGCTTTGCACTTTTGCCTTACCTTGCCTTGACTTGCTTTGCCCTTTTGCCTTGCCTTGCCTTGTCATGCTTTGCCGTTTTGCCTTGCCTTGCTTTGCCATTTTGCCTTTCCTTGCATTGCCCTTTTGACTTACCTTGCCTTGCCTTGCTTTTACCTTTTGCTTTGCCTTGCCTTGCCTTTCCATGTCTTGCTTTGCCCTTTTGCCTTCCCTTGCCTTGCTTTACTTTTCCGTTTTTCCATGCCTTGCTTTGCCCTTTTGCCTTCCCTTGCCTTGCCTTACTTTGCCGTTTTGCCTTGCCTTGCTTTGCCTTTTTGCCTTGCCTTGCCTTGTTTTGCCGTTTTGATTTGCCTTGCATTGCCTTACTTTCATCTTTGCCTTGCCTTGACGTGTCTTGCTTATCCTTTTGCCTTGCCTTGCTTTGCTTTCCCCTTTTGCCTTGCCTTTCCTTGCCTTGCTTTGCCCTTTTGCCTTGCCTCCCCTTGCTTTGCCCGTTTGCCTTGCCTTGCCTTGTCATGCTTTGCCGTTTTGCCTTGCCTTGCTTTGCCTTTTTGCCTTGCCTTGCCTTGTTTTGCCGTTTTGATTTGCCTTGCATTGCCTTACTTTCATCTTTGCCTTGCCTTGACGTGTCTTGCTTATCCTTTTGCCTTGCCTTGCTTTGCTTTCCCCTTTTGCCTTGACTTTCCTTTCCTTGCTTTTCCCTTTTGCCTTGCCTCCCCTTGCTTTGCCCGTTTGCCTTGCCTTGCCTTGTCATGCTTTGCCGTTTTGCCTTGCCTTGCTTTGCCCTTTTGCCTTGCCTTTCCTTGCCTTGCTTAGCCCTTTTCCCTTGCCTTGCCTTGCCTTTCCATGGCTTGCTTTGCCCTTTCTCCTTGCCATGACTTGCTTTTCCCTTTTGATTGGCATTGCATTGCCTTACTTTGACATTTTGCCTTGTCCTACCTTGTCGTGCTTTGCCCTTTTGCTTTGCCTTGCCTTGCCATGCTTTGCCCTTTTGCCTTGCCTTGCCTTGTCATTCTTTGCCCTTTTGCCTTGCCTTTCCTTTCCTTGCTTTTCCCTTTTGCCTTGCCTTCCCTTGCTTTGCTCTTTTGCCTTGCCTTGCTTTGCCATTTTGCCTTTTCTTGCATTGCCCTTTTTCCTTACCTTGCCTTGACTTGCTTTGCCCTTTTGCCTTGCCTTGCCTTGTCATGCTTTGCCGGTTTGCCTTGCCTTGCTTTGCCATTTTGCCTTCCCTTGCATTGCTTTTCCCGTTTGCCTTGCCTTGCCATGCTTTGTCCTTTTGCCTTGTCTGGCCTTACTTTGGTTTGTCCTTTTGCCTTGATTTGCCTTGCCTTGATTTGCCCTTTTTCCCGGCCTTGCCTTGCATTGCCCTTTTGTCTTGCCTTGCCTTACCTTTCTTTGTACTTTTGCCTTGCTTTGCCTTGATTTGCCCTTCTTTGCCCTTTTACCTTGCCTTGCTTTGCCCTTTTGCCTTGCCTTGCCTTGCTTTGCCTCCTTGCTTTCTCTTGCCTTGCCTTCCTTTCTCCTTTTGCCCTGATTTGCCTTGCCTTTCTTCTGACCTTTTCCTTGCCGTGACATGCTTTGCTCTTATTCCTTGCCTTGCTTTGCCCTTTTCTCTTACCTTGCCTTGAATTGCATTGCCATTTTGCCTTGCCTTGCTTTCCCCTTTTGCCTTGCCTTGCCTTCCTTTGCCCTTTTGTCTTGCCTTGCCTTGCTTTGCCCTTTTGCCTTACATTGCCTAGCCTTGCTTTGCAGTTTTCCCTTGCCTTGCCTTGCCCTTTTTCCTTGCCTTGCCTTGCCATGCTTTGCCCTTTTGCCTTGCCTTGCTTTGCCATTTTGCCTTTCCTTGCATTGCCCTTTTGCCTTACCTTGCCTTGCTTTGCCCTTTTCCCTTTCCTTGCCTTGCCTTTCCATGCCTTGCTTTGCCCTTTTTCCTTGCCATGCCTTGCTTTGCCCTTTTGATTTGCATTGCATTGCCTTACTTTGACATTTTGCCTTGCCTAACCTTGTCTTGCTTTTCCCTTTTGCTTTGCCTTGCCTTGCTTTTCCATGTCTTGCTTTGCCCTTTTTCCTTGCCATGCCTTGCTTTGCCCTTTTGATTTGCATTACAATGCCTTACTTTGACATTTTGCCTTGCCTTACCTTGTCTGGCTTTGCCCTTTTGCTTTGCCTTGCCTTGACATGCTTTGCCCTTTTGCCTTGCCTTTCCTTGCCATGCTTTGCCCTTTTGCCTTCCCTTGTCTTGCTTTACCTTTCCGTTTTGACTTGCCTTGCTTTGCCCTTTTGCATTCCCTTGCCTTTACTTACTTTACCGTTTTGCCTTGCCTTGCTTTGCTCTTTTTCCTTGCCTTGTCTTGCTATGCTTTTCCCTTTTGCCTTGCCTAGCTTTGCCATTTTGCCTTTCCTTGCATTGCCCTTTTGCCTTACCTTGCCTTGCTTTGCCCTTTTCCCTTGCCTTGCCTTGCCTTTCCATGCCTTGCTTTGCCCTTTTGCCTTCCCTTGCATTGCTTTACTTTTCCTTTTTGCCTTGCCTTGCTTTGCCCTTTTGCCTTCCCTTGTCTTGCTTTACTTTTCCGTTTTGACTTGCCTTGCTTTGCCCTTTTGCATTCCCTTGCCTTGACTTACTTTGACATTTTGCCTTGCCTTACCTTGTCTGGCTTTGCCTTTTTGTTTTGCCTTGCATTGACATGCTTTGCCCTTTTGCCTTGCCTTTCCTTGCCATGCTTTGCCCTTTTGCCATGCCTTGCTTTCCCTTTTGCCTTGCCTTTCCTTTCCTTCCTTTTCCCTTTTGCCTTGCCTTCCCTTGCTTTGCTCTTTTGCCTTGCCTTCCCTTGCTTTGCCCTTTTGACTTACCATGCCTTGACTTGCTTTGCCCTTTTGCCTTGCCTTGCTTTGCCATTTTGCCTTTCCTTGCATTGCCCTTTTGACTTACCTTGCCTTGCCTTGCTTTTCCCTTTTGCTTTGCCTTGCCTTGCCTTTCCATGTCTTGCTTTGCCCTTTTGCCTTCCCTTGCCTTGCTTTACTTTTCCTTTTTGCCTTGCCTTGCTTTGCCCTTTTGCCTTGCATTTCCTTGTCTTGCTTTGTCCTTTTGCATTGCCTTGCCTTGCCTTTACGTGCCTTGCTTTGCCCTTTTGCCTTGCCTTGCAATTTTGATTTGCATTGCATTGCCTTACTTTGAAATTTTGCCTTGCCTTACCTTGTCTTTCTTTGCCCTTTCTTTGGGCTTTCTTTCCCCTTTCTTTGGGCTTTCTTTCCCCTTTCTTTGAGCTTTCTTTCCCCTTTCTTTGGGCTTTCTTTGGGCTTTCTTTCCCCTTTCTTTGGGCTTTCTTTCCCCTTTCTTTGGGCTTTCTTTCCAATTTCTTTCCCCTTTCTTTCCCCTTTCTTTCCCCTTTCTTTGGGCTTTCTTTCCCCTTTCTTTCCCCTTTCTTTGGGCTTTCTTTGGGCTTTCTTTCCCCTTTCTTTGGGCTTTCTTTGGGCTTTCTTTCCCCTTTCTTTGGGCTTTCTTTCCCCTTTCTTTGGGCTTTCTTTCCCCTTTCTTTGGGCTTTCTTTGGGCTTTCTTTGGGCTTTCTTTCCCCTTTCTTTGGGCTTTCTTTGGGCTTTCTTTCCCCTTTCTTTGGGCTTTCTGTGGGCTTTCTTTGGGCTTTCTTTCCCCTTTCTTTGGGCTTTCTTTCCCCTTTCTTTGGGCTTTCTTTCCCATTTCTTTGGGCTTTCTTTCCCCTTTCTTTGGGCTTTTTTTGGGCTTTCTTTACCCTGTCTTTGGGCTTTCTTTGGGCTCTCTTTCCCCTTTCTTTCCCCTTTCTTTGGGCTTTCATTCCCCTTTCTTTCCCATTTCTTTGGGCTTTCTTTCCCCTTTCTTTCCCCTTTCTTTGGACTTTCTTTGGGCTTTCTTTCCCCTTTGTTTGGGCTTTCTTTCCCCTTTTATTCCCCTTTCTTTGGGCTATCTTTCCCCCTTTTTTTCCCTTTCTTTGGGCTTTCTTTCCCCTTTCTTTGGGCTTTCTTTCCCCTTTCTTTCCTCTTTCCTTGGGCTTTCTTTCCCCTTTCTTTGGGCTTTCTTTCCCCTTTCTTTCCCCTTTCTTTCCCCTTTCTTTCCCCTTTCTTTCCCCTTTCTTTGGGCTTTCTTTCCCCTTTCTTTGGGCTTTCTTTGGGCTTTCTTTCCCCTTTCTTTGGGCTTTCTTTGGGCTTTCTTTCCCCTTTCTTTGGGCTTTCTTTCCCCTTTCTTTGGTCTGTTCTTTCCCCTTTCTTTGGGCTTTCTTTCCCCTTTCTTTCCCCTTTCTTTGGGCTTTCTTTGGGCTTTCTTTCCCCTTTCTTTGGTCTTTCTTTCCCCTTTCTTTCCCCTTTCTTTCCCCTTTCTTTGGGCTTTCTTTCCCCTTTCTTTGGGCTTTCTTTCCCATTTCTTTCCCCTTTCTTTCCCCTTTCTTTCCCCTTTCTTTCCCCTTTCTTTGGGGTTTCTTTCCCCTTTCTTTGGGCTTTCTTTGGGCTTTCTTTCCCCTTTCTTTGGGCTTTCTTTGGGCTTTCTTTCCCCTTTCTTTGGGCTTTCTTTGGGCTTTCTTTCCCCTTTGTTTGGGCTTTCTTTCCCCTTTCTTTGGGGTTTCTTTCCCCTTTCTTTGGGCTTTCTTTCCCTTTTCTTTGAGCTTTCTTTCCCCTTTCTTTGGGCTTTCTTTCCCCTTTCTTTGGGCTTTCTTTCCCCTTTCTTTCCCTTTTCTTTGAGCTTTCTTTCCCCTTTCTTTGGTCTTTCTTTCCCCTTTCGTTGGGCTTTCTTCCCCCTTTCTTTCCCCTTTCTTTGGGCTTTCTTTCCCCTTTCTTTGGGCTTTCTTTCCCCTTTCTTTGAGCTTTCTTTCCCCTTTCTTTGGGCTTTCTTTCCCATTTCTATGGGCTTTCTATCGTCTTTCTTTGGGCTTTCTTTCCCCTTTCTTTGGGCTTTCTTTCCCCTTTCTTTGGGCTTTCTTTCCCCTTTCTTTGGGCTTTCTTTCCCCTTTCTTTCCCCTTTCTTTCCCCTTTCTTTGGGGTTTCTTTCCCCTTTCTTTGGGCTTTCTTTGGGCTTTCTTTCCCCTTTCTTTGGGCTTTCTTTGGGCTTTCTTTCCCATTTCTTTAGGCTTTCTTTGGGCTTTCTTTCCCCTTTCTTTGGGCTTTCTTTCCCCTTTCCATGGGCTTTCTTTCTCCTTTCTTTGAGCTTTCTTTCCCTTTTCTTTCGTCTTTCCTTCCCCTTTCTTTGGGCTTTCTTTCCCCTTTCTTTCCCCTTTCTTTGGGCTTTCTTTGGGCTTTCTTTCCCCTTTCTTTGGGCTTTCTTTGGGCTTTCTTTCCCCTTTCTTTGGGCTTTCTTTCCCCTTTCTTTGGGCTTTCTTTCCCCTTTCTTTGGGCTTTCTTTGGGCTTTCTTTGGGCTTTCTTTCCCCTTTCTTTGGGCTTTCTTTGGGCTTTCTTTCCCCTTTCTTTGGGCTTTCTTTCAACTTTCTTTGGGCTTTCTGTGGGCTTTCTTTGGGCTTTCTTTGGGCTTTCTTTCCCCTTTCTTTCCCCTTTCTTTGGGCTTTCTTTCCCCTTTCTTTTCCATTTCTTTGGGCTTTCTTTCCCCTTTCTTTCCCCTTTCTTTGGACTTTCTTTGGGCTTTCTTTCCCCTTTGTTTGGGCTTTCTTTCCCCTTTTATTCCCCTTTCTTTGGGTATCTTTCCCCCTTTTTTTCCCTTTCTTTGGGCTTTCTTTCCCCTTTCTTTGGGCTTTCTTTCCCCTTTCTTTCCTCTTTCCTTGGGCTTTCTTTCCCCTTTCTTTGGGCTTTCTTTCCCCTTTCTATCCCCTTTCTTTCCCCTTTCATTCCACTTTCTTTCCCCTTTCTTTCCCCTTTCTTTCCCCTTTCTTTGGGCTTTCTTTCCCCTTTCTTTGGGCTTTCTTTGGGCTTTCTTTCCCCTTTCTTTGGGCTTTCTTTGGGCTTTCTTTCCCCTTTCTCTGGGCTTTCTTTCCCCTTTCTTTGGTCTGTTCTTTCCCCTTTCTTTGGGCTTTCTTTCCCCTTTCTTTCCCCTTTCTTTGGGCTTTCTTTGGGCTTTCTTTCCCCTTTCTTTGGTCTTTCTTTCCCATTTCCTTGGGCTTTCTTTCCCCTTTCTTTGGGCTTTCTTTCCCCTTTCTTTCCTCTTTCCTTGGGCTTTCTTTCCCCTTTCTTTGGGCTTTCTTTCCCCTTTCTATCCCCTTTCTTTCCCCTTTCATTCCACTTTCTTTCCCCTTTCTTTCCCCTTTCTTTGGGCTTTCTTTCCCCTTTCTTTGGGCTTTCTTTGGGCTTTCTTTGGGCTTTCTTTCCCCTTTCTTTGGGCTTTCTTTCCCCTTTCTTTGGTCTGTTCTTTCCCCTTTCTTTGGGCTTTCTTTCCCCTTTCTTTGGTCTGTTCTTTCCCCTTTCTTTGGGCTTTCTTTCCCCTTTCTTTCCCCTTTCTTTGGGCTTTCTTTGGGCTTTCTTTCCCCTTTCTTTGGTCTTTCTTTCCCCTTTCTTTGGGCTTTCTTTCCCCTTTCTTTGGGCTTTCTTTCCCCTTTCTTTGGGCTTTCTTTCCCATTTCTTTCCCCTTTCTTTCCCCTTTCTTTCCCCTTTCTTTCCCCTTTCTTTGGGGTTTCTTTCCCCTTTCTTTGGGCTTTCTTTGGGCTTTCTTTCCCCTTTCTTTGGGCTTTCTTTGGGCTTTCTTTCCCCTTTCTTTGGGCTTTCTTTGGGCTTTCTTTCCCCTTTGTTTGGGCTTTCTTTCCCCTTTCTTTGGGCTTTCTTTGTCCTTTCTTTGGGGTTTCTTTCCCCTTTCTTTGGGCTTTCTTTCCCTTTTCTTTGAGCTTTCTTTCCCCTTTCTTTGGTCTTTCTTTCCCCTTTCTTTGGGCTTTCTTTCCCCTTTCTTTCCCCTTTCTTTGGGCTTTCTTTCCCCTTTCTTTGAGCTTTCTTTCCCCTTTCTTTGGGCTTTCTTTGGGCTTTCTTTCCCATTTCTATGGGCTTTCTATCGTCTTTCTTTGGGCTTTCTTTCCCCTTTCTTTGGGCTTTCTTTCCCCTTTCTTTGGGCTTTCTTTCCCCTTTCTTTGGGCTTTCTTTGGTCTTTCTTTCCCCATTCTTGGTGCTTTCTTTCCCCTTTCTTTGGGCTTTCTTTCCCCTTTCTTTGGGCTTTCTTTCTCCTTTCTTTGGGCTTGCTTTCCCCTTTCTTTGGGCTTTCTTTCGGCTTTCTTTGGGCTTTCTTTGGGCTTTCTTTCCCCTTTCTTTGGGCTTGCTTTCCCCTTTCTTTGGGCTTGCTTTCCCCTTTCTTTGGGCTTTCTTTCCCCTTTCTTTCCCCTTTCTTTCTCCTTTCTTTGGGCTTTATTTCCCCTTTCTTTGTGCTTTCTTTCCCCTTTCTTTGGGCTTTCTCTCTCATTTCTTTGGGCTTTCTTTCCCATTTCTTTGGGCATTCTTTCCCCTTTCTTTGGGCTTTCTTTGAGCTTTCATTCCCCTGTCTTTGGGCTTTCTTTGGGCTTTCTTTCCCCTTTCTTTCCCCTTTCTTTGGGCTTTCATTCCCCTTTCTTTCCCATTTCTTTGGGCTTTCTTTCCCCTTTCTTTCCCCTTTCTTTGGACTTTCTTTGGGCTTTCTTTCCAATTTGTTTGGGATTTCTTTCCCCTTTTATTCCCCTTTCTTTGGGCTATCTTTCCCCCTTTTTTTCCCTTTCTTTGGGCTTTCTTTCCCCTTTCTTTCCCCTTTCCTTGGGCTTTCGTTCCCCTTTCTTTCCCCTTTCATTGGGCTTTCTTTCCACTTTCTTTCCCCTTTCTTTGCGCTTTCATTCCCCTTTTCTTTGGGCTTTCTTTCCCCTTTCTTTGGGCTTTTTTTCCCCTTTCTTTGGGCTTTCTTTCCCCTTTCTTTGGTCTGTTCTTTCCCCTTTCTTTGGGCCTTCTTTCCCCTTTCTTTCCCCTTTCTTTGGGCTTTCTTTGGGCTTTCTTTCCCCTTTCTTTGGTCTTTCTTTTCCCTTTCTTTGGGCTTTCTTTCCCCTTTCTTTGGGCTTTCTTTCCCCTTTCTTTGGGCTTTCTTTCCCCTTTCTTTCCTCTTTCCTTGGGCTTTCTTTCCCCTTTCTTTCCCCTTTCTTTGGGGTTTCTTTCCCCTTTCTTTGGGGTTTCTTTGGGCTTTCTTTCCCCTTTCTTTAGGCTTTCTTTGGGCTTTCTTTCCCCTTTCTTTGGGCTTTCTTTCCTCTTTCTTTGGGCTTTCTTTCTCCTTTCTTTGAGCTTTCTTTCCCCTTTCTTTGGTCTTTCCTTCCCCTTTCTTTGGGCTTTCTTTCCCCTTTCTTTGGGCTTTCTTTGGGCTTTCTTTCCCCTTTCTTTGGGCTTTCTTTGGGCTTTCTTTCCCCTTTCTTTGGGCTTTCTTTCCCCTTTCTTTGGGCTTTCTTTCCCCTTTCTTTGGGCTTTCTTTGGGCTTTCTTTCCCCTTTCTTTGGGCTTTCTTTGGGCTTTCTTTCCCCTTTCTTTGGGCTTTCTTTCAACTTTCTTTGGGCTTTCTGTGGGCTTTCTTTGGGCTTTCTTTGGGCTTTCTTTCCCCTTTCTTTGGGCTTTCTTTCCCATTTCTTTGGGCTTTCTTTGGGCTTTCTTTACCCTGTCTTTGGGCTTTCTTTGGGCTTTCTTTCCCCTTTCTTTCCCCTTTCTTTGGGCTTTCATTCCACTTTCTTTCCCATTTCTTTGGGCTTTCTTTCCCCTTTCTTTCCCCTTTCTTTGGACTTTCTTTGGGCTTTCTTTCCCCTTTGTTTGGGCTTTCTTTCCCCTTTTTTTCTCCTTTCTTTGGGCTATCTTTCCCCCTTTTTTCCCTTTCTTTGGGCTTTCTTTCCCCTTTCTTTCCCCTTTCTTTGGGCTTTCTTTCCCCTTTCTTTCCCCTTTCTTTGGGCTTTCTTTCCCCTTTCTTTGGGCTTTCTTTCCCCTTTCTTTGGGCTTTCTTTCGGCTTTCTTTGGGATTTCTTTGGGCTTTCTTTGGGCTTTCTTTCCCCTTTCTTTGGGCTTTCTTTGGGCTTTCTTTCCCCTTTCTTTGGGCTTTCTTTGGGCTTTCTTTCCCCTTTCTTTGGGCTTTCTTTCCCCTTTTCTTTTTGCTTTCTTTCTCCTTTCTTTGGGCTTTCTTTCCCCTTTCTTTGTGCCTTCTTTCCCATTTCTTTGAGCTTTCTTTGGGTTTTCTTTCCCATTTCTTTGGACTTTCTTTGGGCTTTCTTTCCCCTTTCTTTGGGCTTTCTTTCCCTTTCTTTGGGCTTTCTTTCTCCTTTCTTTGGGCTTTCTTTATCATTTCTTTGGGCTTTCTTTCCCCTTTCTTTGGGCTTTATTTGGGCTTTCTTTCCCCTTTCTTTGGGCTTTCTTTCCCTTTTCTTTGGGCTTTCTTTCGCCTTTCTTTGGGCTTTCTTTCCCCTTTCTTTCCCCTTTCTTTCCACTTTCTTTGGGCTTTCTTTGGGCTTTCTTTCCCCTTTCTTTGAGCTTTCTTTCCCCTTTCTTTCGGCTTTTTTTCCCCTTTCTTTGGGCCTTCTTTCCCCTTTCTTTGGTCTTTCTTTCCCCTTTCTTTGGGCTTTCTTTCCCCTTTCTTTGGGCTTTCTTTCCCCTTTCTTTGGGCTTTCTTTCCCCTTTCTTTGGGATTTCTCTCTCCTTTCTTTGGGCTTTCTTTCCCCTTTCTTTGGGCTTTCTTTGGGCTTTCTTTCCCCTTTCTTTGGGCTTTCATTGGGCTTTCTTTCCCCTTTCTTTGGGCTTTCTTTCTCCTTTCTTTGGGCTTTCTTTCCCCTTTCTTTGGGCTTTCTTTGGGCTTTCTTTCCCATTTCTTTGGGCTTTCTTTCCCCTTTCTTTGGGCTTTCTTTCCCCTTTCTTTGGGCTTTCTTTCCCCTTTCTTTGGGCTTTCTTTCCCCTTTCTTTCCCCTTTCTTTCTCCTTTCTTTTCCCTTTCTTTCCCCTTTCTTTCCCCATTCTTTCCCCTTTCTTTCCACTTTCTTTGGGTTTTAATTGAGCTTTCTTTCCACTTTCTTTGGGCTTTCTTTCCCATTTCTTTGGGCTTTCTTTCCCCTTTCTTTGGGCTTTCTTTGGGCATTCTTTGGGCTTACTTTGGGCTCTCTTTCCCCTTTCTTTGGGCTTTCTTTCCCCTTTCTATGGGCTTTCTTTCCCCTTTCTTTGGGCTTTCTTTCCCCTTTCTTTGGGTTTTCTTTGGGCTTTCTTTGGGCTTTCTTTCCCCTTTCTTTGGGCTTTCTATCCCCTTTCTTTGGGCTTTCTTTCCCCTTTCTTTCCCCTTTCTTTGGGCTTTCTTTCCCCTTTCTTTCCCCTTTCTTTCCCCTTTCTTTCCCCTTTCTTTCCCAATTCTTTCCCCTTTCTTTCCCCTTTCTTTCCCCATTCTTTCTCCTTTCTTTTCCCTTTCTTTCCCCTTTCTTTCCCCATTCTTTCTCCTTTCTTTTCCCTTTCTTTCCCCTTTCTTTCCCCATTATTTCCCCTTTCTTTCCCCTTTCTTTGGGCTTTATTTGTGCTTTCTTTCCCCTTTCTTTGGGCTTTCTTTCCACTTTCTTTCCCCTTCTTTGGTGCTTTCTTTCCCCTTTCTTTGGGCTTTCTTTGTGCTTTCTTTGGGCTTTCTTTCCCCTTTCTTTGGGCTTTCTTTCCCCTTTCTTTGGGCTTTCTTTGGGCATTCTTTGGGCTTTCTTTCCCCTTTCTTTGGGCTTTCTTTCCCCTTTCTTTGGGCTTTCTTTCCCCTTTCTTTCGCCTTTCTTCCCCCTTTCTTTCCCCTTTCTTTCCCCTTTCTTTCCCCTTTCTTTCCCCTTTCTTTCCCCTTTCTTTGGGCTTTCTTTCCTCTTTCTTTGGGCTTTCTTAGGGCTTTCTTTGGGCTTTCTTTGGACTTTCTTTATCCTTTCTTTCCCCTTTCTTTGGGCTTTCTTTCTCCTTTCTTTGGACTTTCTTTGGGCTTTCTTTCCCTTTTCTTTGGGCTTTCTTTACCCTTTCTTTGGGCTTTCTTTGGGCTTTCCTTCCCCTTTCTTTGGGATTTCTTTGGGCTTTTTTTCCCCTTTCTTTGGGCTTTCTTTGGGCTTTCTTTCCCCTTTCTTTGGGCTTTCTTTCCCGTTTCTTTGGGTTTTCTTTCGCTTTTCTTTGTCCTTTCTTTCCCCTTTCTTTGGGCTTTCTTTCCCCTTTCTTTGGGCTTTCTTTGGGCTTTCCTTCCCCTTTCTTTGGGCTTTCTTTCCCCTTTCTTTGGGCTTTCTTTCCCCTTTCTTTGGGCTTTCTTTGTGCTTTCTTTCCCCTTTCTTTGGGCTTTCTTTCCCCTTTCTTTGGGCTTTCTTTCTCCTTTCTTTGGGCTTTCTTTCCCCTTTCTTGGGCTTTCTTTCCCCTTTCTTTGGGCCTTCTTTCCCCTTTCTTTCCCCTTTCTTTCCCCTTTCTTTGGGCTTTCTTTCCCCCTTTCTTTGGGCTTTCTTTGGTCTTTCTTTCCCCATTCTTGGTGCTTTCTTTCCCCTTTCTTTGGGCTTTCTTTCCCCTTTCTTTGGGATTTCTTTCTCCTTTCTTTGGGCTTGCTTTCCCCTTTCTTTGGGCTTTCTTTCGGCTTTCTTTGGGCTTTCTTTGGGCTTTCTTTCCCCTTTCTTTGGGCTTGCTTTCCCCTTTCTTTGGGCTTGCTTTCCCCTTTCTTTGGGCTTTCTTTCCCCTTTCTTTCCCCTTTCTTTCTCCTTTCTTTGGGCTTTATTTCCCCTTTCTTTGTGCTTTCTTTCCCCCTTTCTTTGGCTTTCTCTCTCATTTCTTTGGGCTTTCTTTCCCATTTCTTTGGGCATTCTTTCCCCTTTCTTTGGGCTTTCTTTGAGCTTTCATTCCCTGTCTTTGGGCTTTCTTTGGGCTTTCTTTCCCCTTTCTTTCCCCTTTCTTTGGGCTTTCATTCCCCTTTCTTTCCCATTTCTTTGGGCTTTCTTTCCCCTTTCTTTCCCCTTTCTTTGGACTTTCTTTGGGCTTTCTTTCCGATTTGTTTGGGATTTCTTTCGCCTTTTATTCCCCTTTCTTTGGGCTATCTTTCCCCCTTTTTTTCCCTTTCTTTGGGCTTTCTTTCCCCTTTCTTTCCCCTTTCCTTGGGCTTTCGTTCCCCTTTCTTTCCCCTTTCATTGGGCTTTCTTTCCACTTTCTTTCCCCTTTCTTTGCGCTTTCATTCCCTTTTCTTTGGGCTTTCTTTCCCCTTTCTTTGGGCTTTTTTTCCCCTTTCTTTGGGCTTTCTTTCCCCTTTCTTTGGTCTGTTCTTTCCCCTTTCTTTGGGCCTTCTTTCCCCTTTCTTTCCCCTTTCTTTGGGCTTTCTTTGGGCTTTCTTTCCCCTTTCTTTGGTCTTTCTTTTCCCTTTCTTTGGGCTTTTCTTCCCCTTTCTTTGGCTTTCTTTCCCCTTTCTTTGGGCTTTCTTTCCCCTTTCTTTCCCCTTTCTTTCCCCCTTTCTTTCCCCTTTCTTTCCCCCTTTCTTTGGGGTTTCTTTCCCCTTTCTTTGGGGTTTCTTTGGGCTTTCTTTCCCCTTTCTTTAGGCTTTCTTTGGGCTTTCTTTCCCCTTTCTTTGTCTTTCCTTCCCCTTTCTTTGGGCTTTCTTTCCCCTTTCTTTGGGCTTTCTTTGGGCTTTCTTTCCCCTTTCTTTGGGCTTTCTTTGGGCTTTCTTTCCCCTTTCTTTGGCTTTCTTTCCCCTTTCTTTGGGCTTTCTTTCCCCTTTCTTTGGGCTTTCTTTGTGCTTTCTTTGGGCTTTCTTTCCCCTTTCTTTGGGCTTTCTTTGGGCTTTCTTTCCCCTTTCCTTGGGCTTTCTTTCAACTTTCTTTGGGCTTTCTGTGGGCTTTCTTTGGGCTTTCTTTGGGCTTTCTTTCGCCTTTCTTTGGCTTTCTTTCCTTCTTTGGCTCCTTCTCTTTCCCCTTTCTTTGGGCTTTCTTCCCCTTTCTTGGGCTTTCTTTCCCATTTCTTTGGGCTTTCTTTGGGCTTTCTTTCCCCTTTCTTTCCCCTTTCTTTGGGCTTTCATTCCACTTTCTTTCCCATTTCTTTGGGCTTTCTTTCCCCTTTCTTTCCCCTTTGTTTGGACTTTCTTTGGGCTTTCTTTCCCCTTTGTTTGGGCTTTCTTTCCCCTTTTTTTCTCCTTTCTTTGGGCTATCTTTCCCCCTTTTTTTCCCTTTCTTTGGGCTTTCTTTCCCCTTTCTTTCCCCTTTCTTTGGGCTTTCTTTCCCCTTTCTTTCCCCTTTCTTTGGGCTTTCTTTCCCCTTTCTTTGGGCTTTCTTTCCCCCTTTCTTTGGGCTTTCTTTCGGCTTTCTTTGGGATTTCTTTGGGCTTTCTTTGGGCTTTCTTTCCCCTTTCTTTGGGCTTTCTTTGGGCTTTCTTTCCCTTTCTTTGGGCTTTCTTTGGGCTTTCTTTCCCCTTTCTTTGGGCTTTCTTTCCCCTTTTCTTTTTGCTTTCTTTCTCCTTTCTTTGGGCTTTCTTTCCCTTTCTTTGTGCCTTCTTTCCCATTTCTTTGAGCTTTCTTTGGGTTTTCTTTCCCATTTCTTTGGACTTTCTTTGGGCTTTCTTTCCCCTTTCTTTGGGCTTTCTTTCCCCTTTCTTTGGGCTTTCTTTCTCCTTTCTTTGGGCTTTCTTTACCATTTCTTTGGGCTTTCTTTCCCCCTTTCTTGGGCTTTATTTGGGCTTTCTTTCCCCTTTCTTTGGGCTTTCTTTCCCTTTTCTTCGGGCTTTCTTTCGCCTTTCTTTGGGCTTTCTTTCCCCTTTCTTTGAGCTTTCTTTCCCCTTTCTTTGGGCTTTCTTTCCCCTTTCTTTGGGCCTTCTTTCCCCTTTCTTTGGTCTTTCTTTCCCCTTTCTTTGGGCTTTCTTTACCCTTTCCTTGGGCTTTCTTTCCCCTTTCTTTGGGCTTTCTTTCCCCTTTCTTTGGGCTTTCTCTCTCCTTTCTTTGGGCTTTCTTTCCCCTTTCTTTGGGCTTTCTTTGGGCTTTCTTTCCCCTTTCTTTGGGCTTTCTTTGGGCTTTCTTTCCCCTTTCTTTGGGCTTTCTTTCTCCTTTCTTTGGGCTTTCTTTCCCCTTTCTTTGGGCTTTCTTTGGGCTTTCTTTCCCCTTTCTTTGGGCTTTCTTTCCCCTTTCTTTGGGCTTTCTTTCCCCTTTCTTTCCCCTTTCTTTCTCCTTTCTTTTCCCTTTCTTTCCCCTTTCTTTCCCATTCTTTCCCCTTTCTTTCCACTTTCTTTGGGTTTTAATTGGGCTTTCTTTCCCCTTTCTTTGGGCTTTCTTTCCCAATTCTTTGGGCTTTCTTTCCCATTTCTTTGGGCTTTCTTTCCCCCTTTCTTTGGGCTTTCTTTGGGCATTCTTTGGGCTTACTTTGGGCTCTCTTTCCCCTTTCTTTGGGCTTTCTTTCCCCTTTCTTTGGGCTTTCTTTCCCCTTTCTTTGGGCTTTCTTTCCCCTTTCTTTGGGTTTTCTTTGGGCTTTCTTTGGGCTTTCTTTCCCCTTTCTTTGGGCTTTCTTACCCTTTCTCTGGGCTTTCTTTCCCCTTTCTTTCCCCTTTCTTTGGGCTTTCTTTCCCCTTTCTTTCCCCTTTCTTTCCCCTTTCTTTCCCAATTCTTTCCCCTTTCTTTCCCCTTTCTTTCCCCATTCTTTCTCATTTCTTTTCCCTTTCTTTCCCTTTCTTTCCCCATTATTTCCCCTTCCTTTCCCCTTTCTTTGGGCTTTATTTGTGCTTTCTTTCCCCTTTCTTTGGGCTTTCTTTCCCCTTTCTTTCCCCTTCTTTGGTGCTTTCTTTCCCCTTTCTTTGAGCTTTCTTTCCCCCTTTCTTTGGGCTTTCTTTCCCCTTTCTTTGGGCTTTCTTTGGGCATTCTTTGGGCTTTCTTTCCCCTTTCTTTGGGCTTTCTTTCCCCTTTCTTTGGGCTTTCTTTCCCCTTTCTTTCCCCTTTCTTCCCCCTTTCTTTCCCCTTTCTTTCCCCTTTCTTTCCCCTTTCTTTCCCCTTTCTTTGGGCTTTCTTTCTCTTTCTTTGGGCTTTCTTAGGGCTTTCTTTGGGCTTTCTTTGGACTTTCTTTATCCTTTCTTTCCCCTTTCTTTGGGCTTTCTTTCTCCTTTCTTTGGACTTTCTTTGGGCTTTCTTTCCCTTTTCTTTGGGCTTTCTTTACCCTTTCTTTGGGCTTTCTTTGGGCTTTTTTTCCCCTTTCTTTGGGCTTTCTTTGGGCTTTCTTTCCCCTTTCTTTGGGCTTTCTTTCCCGTTTCTTTGGGCTTCTTTCGCTTTTCTTTGTCCTTTCTTTCCCCTTTCTTTGGGCTTTCTTTCCCCTTTCTTTGGGCTTTCTTTGGCTTTCCTTCCCCTTTCTTTGGGCTTTCTTTCCCCTTTCTTTGGGCTTTCTTTCCCCTTTCTTTGGGCTTTCTTTGTGCTTTCTTTCCCCTTTCTTTGGGCTTTCTTTCCCTTTCTTTGGGCTTTCTTTCTCCTTTCTTTGGGCTTTCTTTCCCCTTTCTTTGGGCTTTCTTTCCCATTTCTTTGGCCTTCTTTCCCCTTTCTTTCCCCTTTCTTTCCCCTTTCTTTGGGCGTTCTTTCCCCTTTCTTTCCCCTTTTTTTCCCCTTTTTTTGTGCTTTCTTTCCCCTTTCTTTGAGCTTTCTTTCTCCTTTCTTTGGGCTTTCTTTCCCCTTTCTTTGGCTTTTTTTCCCCTTTCTTTGGGCTTTCTTTGGGCATTCTTTGGGCTTTCTTTCCCCTTTCTTTGAGCTTTCTTTCCCCTTTCTTTGGGCTTTCTTTCCCCTTTCTTTCCCCTTTCTTCCCCCTTTCTTTCCCCTTTCTTTCCCCTTTCTTTCCCCCTTTCTTTCCCCTTTCTTTCCCCCTTTTTGTGCTTTCTTTCCCCTTTCTTTGGGCTTTCTTTCAACTTTCTTTGGGCTTTCTGTGGCTTTCTTTGGGCTTTCTTGGGCTTTTCTTTCCCCTTTCTTTGGGCTTTCTTTCCCCTTTCTTTGGGCTTTCTTTCCCCTTTCTTTGGGCTTTCTTTCCCATTTCTTTGGGCTTTCTTTCCCCTTTCTTTCCCCTTTCTTTCTCCTTTCTTTTCCCTTTCTTTCCCCTTTCTTTCCCCATTCTTTCCCCTTTCTTTCCCCTTTCTTTGGGCTTTAATTGGGCTTTCTTTCCCCTTTCTTTGGGCTTTCTTTCCCATTTCTTTGGGCTTTCTTTCCCCTTTCTTTGGGCTTTCTTTGGGCATTCTTTGGGCTTACTTTGGGCTCTCTTTCCCCTTTCTTTGGGCTTTCTTTCCCCTTTCTTTGGGCTTTCTTTCCCCTTTCTTTGGGCTTTCTTTCCCCTTTCTTTGGGTTTTCTTTGGGCTTTCTTTGGGGCTTTCTTTCCCCTTTCTTTGGGCTTTCTTACCCTTTCTCTGGGCTTTCTTTCCCCTTTCTTTCCCCTTTCTTTGGGCTTTCTTTCCCCTTTCTTTCCCCTTCTTTCTTTTTTCCCTTTCTTTCCCCCATTCTTTCCCCTTTCTTCCCCTTTCTTTCCCTTCCCATTCTTTCTCCTTTCTTTTCCCTTTCTTTCCCCTTCTTTGGTGCTTTCTTTCCCTTTCTTTCCCCTTCTTTGGTGCTTTCTTTCCCCTTTCTTTGAGCTTTCTTTCCCCTTTTCTTTGGGCTTTCTTTCCCCTTTCTTTGGGCTTTCTTTCCCCTTTCTTTGGGCTTTCTTTAGGCATTCTTTGGGCTTTCTTTCCCCTTTCTTTGGGCTTTCTTTCCCCTCTCTTTGGGCTTTCTTTCCCCTTTCTTTCCCCTTTCTTCCCCCTTTCTTTCCCCCTTTCTTTCCCCTTTCTTTCCCCTTTCTTTCTCCTTTCTTTGGGCTTTCTTTGGGCTTTCTTTACCCTTTCTTTCCCCTTTCTTTGGGCTTTCTTTCTCCTTTCTTTGGACTTTCTTTGGGCTTTCTTTCCCTTTTCTTTGGCTTTCTTTCCTCTTTCTTTGGGCTTTCTTTGGGCTTTCTTGGGCTTTCTTTGGACTTTCTTTACCCTTTCTTTCCCCTTTCTTTGGGCTTTCTTTCTCCTTTCTTTGGACTTTCTTTGGCTTTCTTTCCCTTTTCTTTGGGCTTTCTTTACCCTTTTTTTGGGCTTTCTTTGGGCTTTCTTTCCCCTTTCTTTGGGCTTTCTTTCCCCTTTCTTTGGGCTTTCTTTGTGCTTTCTTTCCCCCTTTCTTTGGGCTTTCTTTCCCTTTTCTTTGGGCTTTCTTTCGCTTTTCTTTGTCCTTTCTTTCTCCTTTCATTGGGCTTTCTTTCCCCTTTCTTTGGGCTTTCTTTGGGCTTTCCCTCCCCTTTCTTTGGGCTTTCTTTCCCCTCTCTTTGGGCTTTCTTTCTCCTTTCTTTGGGCTTTCTTTCCCATTTCTTTGGGCTTTCTTTCCCCTTTCTTTGGGCTTTCTTTCCCCTTTCATTGGGCTTTCTTTCCCTTTTCTTTGGGCTTTCTTTCGCCTTTCTTTGGGCTTTCTTTCCCCTTTCTTTGGGCTTTCTTTCCCCTTTCTTTGGGCCTTCTTTCCCCTTTCTTTCCCCTTTCTTTCCCCTTTCTTTCCCCTTTCTTTCCCCTTTCTTTGGGCGTTCTTTCCCCTTTCTTTCCCCTTTTTTTCCCATTTTTTTGTGCTTTCTTTCTCCTTTCTTTGAGCTTTCTTTCCCCTTTCTTTGGGCTTTCTTTCCCCTTTCTTTGGGCTTTTTTTCCCCTTTCTTTGGGCTTTCTTTGGGCGTTCTTTGGGCTTTCTTTCCCCTTTCTTTGAGCTTTCTTTCCCCTTTCATTGGGCTTTCTTCCCCCTTTCTTTCCCCTTTCTTTCCCCTTTCTTTCCCCTTTCTTTCCCTTTCTTTCCCCTTTTTTTTGTGCTTTCTTTCCCCCTTTCTTTGGCTTTCTTTCCCTTTTCTTTGGGCTTTCTTTTGCCTTTCTTTGGGCTTTCTTTCGCCTTTCTTTCCCCTTTCTTTCCCCTTTCTTTGGGCTTTCTTTGGGCTTTCCTTCCCCTTTCTTTGGGCTTTCATTCACCTTTCTTTGGGCTTTCTTTCTCCTTTCTTTGGGCCTTCTTTCGCCTTTCTTTCCTCTTTCTTTCCCCTTTCTTTCCCCTTTCTTTGGGCTTTCTTTGGGCTTTCTTTGGGTTTCCTTTCCCCTTTCTTTGGCTTTCTTTGGGCTTTCTTTGGGCTTTCTTTGGGCTTTCTCTCTCCTTTCTTTGGACTTTCTTTCCCCTTTCTTTGGGCTTTCTTTGGGCTTTCTTTCCCCTTTCTTTGGGCTTTCTTTCCCATTTCTTTGGGCTTTCTTTCCCCTTTCTTTGGGCTTTCTGTGGGCATTCTTTGGGCTTTCTGTGGGCATTCTTTGGGCTTTCTTTGGGCTTTCTTTCCCCTTTCTTTGGCTTTCTTTCCCCTTTCTTTGGGCTTTCTTTCCCCTTTCTTTGGGCTTTCTTTGGCTTTCTTTGGGCTTTCTTTCCCCTTTCTTTGGGCTTTCTTTCCCCTTTCTTTGGGCTTTCTTTCCCCTTTCTTTGGGCTTTCTTTCCCCTTTCTTTGGGCTTTCTTTCCCATTTCTTTTCCCTTTCTTTGCCCTTTCTTTCCCCATTCTTTCCCGCTTTCTTTCCCCTTTCTTTGGGCTTTCTTTGGGCTTTCTTTCCCCTTTCTTTGGGCTTTCTTTCCCATTTCTTTGGGCTTTCTTTCCCATTTCTTTGGGCTTTCTTTGGGCATTCTTTGGGCTTTCTTTGGGCTTTCTTTCCCCTTTCTTTGGGCTTTCTTTCCCCTTTCTTTGGGCTTTCTTTCCCCTTTCTTTGGGCTTTCTTTCCCCTTTCTTTCCTCTTTCCTTGGGCTCTCTTTCCCCTTTCTTTGGGCTTCTTTCCCCTTTCTTTCCCCTTTCTTTCCCCTTTCTTTCCCAATTCTTTCCCCTTTCTTTCCCCTTTCTTTCCCCATTCTTTCTCCTTTCTTTTCCCTTTCTTTCCCCTTTCTTTGGGCTTTCTTTCCCCTTTCTTTCCCCTTTCTTTGGGGTTTATTTGGGCTTTCTTTCCCCTTTCTTTGGGCTTTCTTTCCCCTTTCTTTGGGCTTTCTCTCTCCTTTCTTTGGGCTTTCTTTCCTCTTTCTTTGGGCTTTCTTTGGGCTTTTTTTCCCCCTTTCTTTGGGCTTTCTTTCCCCTTTCTTTGGGCTTTCTTTGGGCTTTCTTTCCCCTTTCTTTGGGCTTTCTTTCCCCTTTCTTTGGGCTTTCTTTCCCCTTTCTTTGGGCTTTCTTTCCCCTTTCTTTCCCCTTTCTTTCTCCTTTCTTTTCCCTTTCTTTCCCCTTTCTTTCCCATTCTTTCCCCTTTCTTTCCCTTTCTTTGGGCTTTAATTGGGCTTTCTTTCCCCTTTCTTTGGGCTTTCTTTCCCATTTCTTTGGGCTTTCTTTCCCCTTTCTTTGGGCTTTCTTTGGGCATTCTTTGGGCTTACTTTGGGCTCTCTTTCCCCTTTCTTTGGGCTTTCTTTCCCCTTTCTTTGGGCTTTCTTTCCCCTTTCTTTGGGCTTTCTTTCCCCTTTCTTTGGATTTTCTTTGGGCTTTCTTTTCCCTTTCTTTGGGCTTTCTTTCCCCCTTTCTTTCCCCTTTCTTTCCCCTTTCTTTCCCAATTCTTTCCCCTTTCTTTCCCCTTTCTTTCCCCATTCTTTCTCCTTTCTTTTCCCTTTCTTTCCCCTTTCTTTCCCCATTCTTTCCCCTTTCTTTCCCCTTTCTTTGGGCTTTATTTGTGCTTTCTTTCCCCTTTCTTTGGGCTTTCATTCCCCTTTCTTTCCCCTTTCGTTCCCCTTCTTTGGTGCTTTCTTTCCCCTTTCTTTGAGCTTTCTTTCCCCTTTCTTTGGGCTTTCTTTCCCCTTTCTTTGGGCTTTCTTTTCCCTTTCTTTGGGTTTTCTTTGGGCATTCTTTGGGCTTTCTTTCCCCTTTCTTTGGGCTTTCTTTCCCCTTTCTTTGGGCTTTCTTTCCCCTTTCTTTGGGATTTCTTTCCCCTTTCTTTCCCCTTTCTTTCCCCTTTCTTTCAACTTTCTTTCCCCTTTCTTTGGGCTTTCTTTCCTCTTTCTTTGGGCTTTCTTTGGGCTTTCTTTGGGCTTTCTTTGGACTTTCTTTACCCTTTCTTTCCCCTTTCTTTGGCTTTCTTTCTCCTTTCTTTGGACTTTCTTTGGGCTTTCTTTCTCTTTTCTTTGGGCTTTCTTTACCCTTTCTTTGGGCTTTCTTTGGGCTTTCTTTCCCCTTTCTTTGGGCTTTCTTTCCCTTTTCTTTGGGCTTTCTTTCGCTTTTCTTTTTCCTTTCTTTCCCCTTTCTTTGGGCTTTCTTTCCCCTTTCTTTGGGCTTTCTTTGGGCTTTCCTTCCCCTTTCTTTGTGCTTTCTTTCCCCTTTCTTTGGGCTTTCTTTCCCCTTTCTTTGGGCTTTCTTTGTGCTTTCTTTCCCCTTTCTTTGGGCTTTCTTTCCCCTTTCTTTGGGCTTTCTTTCTCCTTTCTTTGGGCTTTCTTTCCCATTTCTTTGGGCTTTCTTTCCCCTTTCTTTGGGCTTTCTTTCCCCTTTCATTGGGCTTTCTTTCCCTTTTCTTTGGGCTTTCTTTGGGCATTCTTTGGGCTTTCTTTCCCCTTTCTTTGGGCTTTCTTTCCCCTTTCTTTGGGCCTTCTTTCCCCTTTCTTTCCCCTTTCTTTCCCCTTTCTTTCCCCTTTCTTTGGGCGTTCTTTCCCCTTTCTTTCCCCTTTCTTTCCCCTTTTTTTGTGCTTTCTTTCCCCTTTCTTTGAGCTTTCTTTCCCCTTTATTTGGGCTTTCTTTCCCCTTTCTTTGGGCTTTTTTTCCCCTTTCTTTGGGCTTTCTCTTTGGGCATTCTTTGGGCTTTCTTTCCCCTTTCTTTGGGCTTTCTTTCCCCTTTCTTTGGGCTTTCTTTCCCCTTTCTTTCCCCTTTCTTCCCCCTTTCTTTCCCCTTTCTTTCCCCTTTCTTTCCCCCTTTCTTTCCCCTTTCTTTCCCCTTTTTTTGTGCTTTCTTTCCCCTTTCTTTGGACTTTCTTTCAACTTTCTTTGGGGTTTCTGTCGGCTTTCTTTGGGCTTTCTTTGGGCTTTCTTTCCCCTTTCTTTGGGCTTTCTTTCCCCTTTCTTGGGCTTTCTTTCCCCTTTCTTTGGGCTTTCTTTGGGCTTTCTTTGGGCTTTCTTTCCCCTTTCTTTGGGCTTTCTTTCCCCTTTCTTTGGGCTTTCTTTCCCCTTTCTTTGGGCTTTCTTTCCCATTTCTTTTCCCTTTCTTTGCCCTTTCTTTCCCCATTCTTTCCCCTTTCTTTCCCCTTTCTTTGGGCTTTCTTTGGGCTTTCTTTCCCCTTTCTTTGGGCTTTCTTTCCCATTTCTTTGGGCTTTCTTTCCCCTTTCTTTGGGCTTTCTTTGGGCATTCTTTGGGCTTTCTTTGGGCTTTCTTTCCCCTTTCTTTGGGCTTTCTTTCCCCTTTCTTTGGGCTTTCTTTCCCCTTTCTTTGGGCTTTCTTTCCCCTTTCTTTCCTCTTTCCTTGGGCTCTCTTTCCCCTTTCTTTGGGCTTTCTTTCCCCTTTCTTTCCCCTTTCTTCCCCTTTCTTTCCCAATTCTTTCCCCTTTCTTTCCCCTTTCTTTCCCCATTCTTTCTCCTTTCTTTTCCCTTTCTTTCCCCTTTCTTTGGGCTTTCTTTCCCCTTTCTTTCCCCTTTCTTTGGGGTTTATTTGGGCTTTCTTTCCCCTTTCTTTGGGCTTTCTTTCCCCTTTCTTTGGGCTTTCTCTCTCCTTTCTTTGGGCTTTCTTTCCCCTTTCTTTGGGCTTTCTTTGGGCTTTTTTTCCCCTTTCTTTGGGCTTTCTTTCCCCTTTCTTTGGGCTTTCTTTGGCTTTCTTTCCCCTTTCTTTGGGCTTTCTTTCCCCTTTCTTTGGGCTTTCTTTCCCCTTTCTTTGGGCTTTCTTTCCCCTTTCTTTCCCCCTTTCTTTCTCCTTTCTTTTCCCTTTCTTTCCCCTTTCTTTCCCCATTCTTTCCCCTTTCTTTCCCCTTTCTTTGGGCTTTAATTGGGCTTTCTTTCCCCTTTCTTTGGGCTTTCTTTCCCATTTCTTTGGGCTTTCTTTCCCCTTTCTTTGGGCTTTCTTTGGGCATTCTTTGGGCTTACTTTGGGCTCTCTTTCCCCTTTCTTTGGGCTTTCTTTCCCCTTTCTTTGGGCTTTCTTTCCCCTTTCTTTGGGCTTTCTTTCCCCTTTCTTTGGATTTTCTTTGGGCTTTCTTTTCCCTTTCTTTGGGCTTTCTTTCCCCTTTCTTTCCCCTTTCTTTCCCCTTTCTTTCCCAATTCTTTCCCCTTTCTTTCCCCTTTCTTTCCCATTCTTTCTCCTTTCTTTTCCCTTTCTTTCCCCTTTCTTTCCCCATTCTTTCCCCTTTCTTTCCCCTTTCTTTGGGCTTTATTTGTGCTTTCTTTCCCCTTTCTTTGGGCTTTCTTTCCCCTTTCTTTCCCCTTTCGTTCCCCTTCTTTGGTGCTTTCTTTCCCCTTTCTTTGAGCTTTCTTTCCCCTTTCTTTGGGCTTTCTTTCCCCTTTCTTTGGGCTTTCTTTTCCCTTCTTTGGGTTTTCTTTGGGCATTCTTTGGGCTTTCTTTCCCCTTTCTTTGGGCTTTCTTTCCCCTTTCTTTGGGCTTTCTTTCCCCTTTCTTTGGGATTTCTTTCCCCTTTCTTTCCCCTTTCTTTCCCCCTTTCTTTCAACTTTCTTTCCCCTTTCTTTGGGCTTTCTTTCCTCTTTCTTTGGGCTTTCTTTGGGCTTTCTTTGGGCTTTCTTTGGACTTTCTTTACCCTTTCTTTCCCCTTTCTTTGGGCTTTCTTTCTCCTTTCTTTGTACTTTCTTTGGGCTTTCTTTCTCTTTTCTTTGGGCTTTCTTTACCCTTTCTTTGGGCTTTCTTTGGGCTTTCTTTCCCCTTTCTTTGGGCTTTCTTTCCCTTTTCTTTGGGCTTTCTTTCGCTTTTCTTTTTCCTTTCTTTCCCCTTTCTTTGGGCTTTCTTTCCCCTTTCTTTGGGCTTTCTTTGGGCTTTCCTTCCCCTTTCTTTGTGCTTTCTTTCCCCTTTCTTTGGGCTTTCTTTCCCCTTTCTTTGGGCTTTCTTTGTGCTTTCTTTCCCCTTTCTTTGGGCTTTCTTTCCCCTTTCTTTGGGCTTTCTTTCTCCTTTCTTTGGGCTTTCTTTCCCATTTCTTTGGGCTTTCTTTCCCCTTTCTTTGGGCTTTCTTTCCCCTTTCATTGGGCTTTCTTTCCCTTTTCTTTGGGCTTTCTTTGGGCATTCTTTGGGCTTTCTTTCCCCTTTCTTTGGGCTTTCTTCCCCTTTCTTTGGGCCTTCTTTCCCCTTTCTTTCCCCTTTCTTTCCCCTTTCTTTCCCCTTTCTTTGGGCGTTCTTTCCCCTTTCTTTCCCCTTTCTTTCCCCTTTTTTTGTGCTTTCTTTCCCCTTTCTTTGAGCTTTCTTTCCCCTTTATTTGGGCTTTCTTTCCCCTTTCTTTGGGCTTTTTTTCCCCTTTCTTTGGGCTTTCTTTGGGCATTCTTTGGGCTTTCTTTCCCCTTTCTTTGGGCTTTCTTTCCCCTTTCTTTGGGCTTTCTTTCCCCTTTCTTTCCCCTTTCTTCCCCCTTTCTTTCCCCTTTCTTTCCCCTTTCTTTCCCCTTTCTTTCCCCTTTCTTTCCCCTTTTTTTGTGCTTTCTTTCCCCTTTCTTTGGACTTTCTTTCAACTTTCTTTGGGGTTTCTGTCGGCTTTCTTTGGGCTTTCTTTGGGCTTTCTTTCCCCTTTCTTTGGGCTTTCTTTCCCATTTCTTTGGGCTTCCTTTCCCCTTTCTTTGGGCTTTCTTTCCCATTTCTTTGGGCTTTCTTTCCCCTTTCTTTGGGCTTTCTTTGGGCTTTCTTTACCCTGTCTTTGGGCTTTCATTGGGCTTTCTTTCCCCTTTCTTTCCCCTTTCTTTGGGCTTTCATTCCCCTTTCTTTCCCATTTCTTTGGGCTTTCTTTCCCCCTTTCTTTCCCCTTTCTTTGGACTTTCTTTGGGCTTTCTTTTCCCTTTGTTTAAGCTTTCTTTCCCCTTTTTTTCCCCTTTCTTTGGGCTATCTTTCCCCCTTTTTTTCCCATTCTTTGGGCTTTCTTTCCCCTTTCTTTCCCCCTTTCTTTGGGCTTTCTTTCCCCTTTCTTTCCCCTTTCTTTGGGCTTTCTTTCCCCTTTCTTTGGGCTTTCTTTCCCCTTTCTTTGGGCTTTCTTCGCTTTCTTTGGGATTTCTTGGGATTTCTTTGGGCTTTCTTTGGGCTTTCTTTCCCCTTTCTTTGGGCTTTCTTTGGGCTTTCTTTCCCCTTTCTTTGGGCTTTCTTTCCCCTTTCTTTGGGCTTTCTTTCCCCTTTCTTTGGGCTTTCTTTCCACTTTCTTTTTGCCTTCTTTCCCATTTCTTTGAGCTTTCTTTGGGCTTTCTTTCCCATTTCTTTGGACTTTCTTTGGGCTTTCTTTCCCCTTTCTTTGGGCTTACTTTCCCCTTTCTTTGGGCTTTCTCTCTCCTTTCTTTGGGCTTTCTTTCCCCTTTCTTTGGGCTTTCTTTGGGCTTTCTTTCCCCTTTCTTTGGGCTTTCTTTGGGCTTTCTTTCCCCTTTCTTTGGGCTTTCTTTCTCCTTTCTTTGGGCTTTCTTTCCCCTTTCTTTGGGCTTTCTTTCCCTTTCTTTGGGCTTTCTTTCCCATTTCTTTGGGCTTTCTTTCCCCTTTCTTTCCCCTTTCTTTCTCCTTTCTTTTCCCTTTCTTTCCCCTTTCTTTCCCCATTCTTTCCCCTTTCTTTCCCCTTTCTTTGGGCTTTAATTGGGCTTTCTTTCCCCTTTCTTTGGGCTTTCTTTCCCATTTCTTTGGGCTTTCTTTCCCCTTTCTTTGGGCTTTCTTTGGGCATTCTTTGGGCTTACTTTGGGCTCTCTTTCCCCTTTCTTTGGGCTTTCTTTCCCCTTTCTTTGGGCTTTCTTTCCCCTTTCTTTCCCCTTTCTTTGGGCTTTCTTTCCCCTTTCTTTCCCCTTTCTTTCCCCTTTCTTTCCCCTTTCTTCCCAATTCTTGCCCCTTTCTTTCCCCTTTCTTTCCCCATTCTTTCTCCTTTCTTTTCCTTTCTTTCCCCTTTCTTTCCCCATTCTTTCCCCTTTCTTTCCCCTTTCTTTGGGCTTTATTGTGCTTTCTTTCCCCTTTCTTTGGGCTTTCTTTCCCCTTTCTTTCCCCTTTCTTTCCCCTTTCTTTCCCTTCTTTGGTGCTTTCTTTCCCCTTTCTTTGAGCTTTCTTTCCCCTTTCTTTGGGCTTTCTTTCCCCTTTCTTTGGGCTTTCTTTCCCCTTTCTTTGGGTTTTCTTTG